>NC_056733.1:1543170666-1543173166 GCF_019279795.1 Protopterus annectens
AACTGAGCAAGCTAAAACCTCCAGTACCCTCTCTGTCCAACCAGTGCTTCGTGTCCCTGTCACGTAGCTGACACAACACACACACACACTTTGAGATAAGTATTTATACAACTTCACAGACACTCCTGGGAAAGGCTGACACAGATTCTCCAACTGTGCCTCTTTACCCAGACTATACAGTAGTAATTACTGCCACCACCCAGTTAATTACATCATCTACTAAAAGGCCCTTAAAGGGGTGTCCAATTATTACTGTGCAATATTAATATCCAATGGTAGTATGACTAACAGTCAAGGCTTACTTTAGAGTGACCTATTACAATAACCTCTATAAATATGCAATGTACTCTAGAGCTTATCTCTACACAAATCAGCCACAGGTAGAAGGGTGACGGTTTTAAAAATATTTAATAATAAATAATTAAAACACAAGACAAAACTACTACACCACAGAGATATCTAAGAGTTCAGAGATGACACAGAATCTTAAAATAATACAGTAGGACAGGTCTGATTTCAAAGAAAAATACCTAATTAATTTTACTAGCTTTAACTATTCCTACAAGAAATCATAGTGCTAAAACTTACATGTGAGCACAAGGCAGAGTGCTGTTAAGTTAGATATCAAGATCAAAATGCTCTCAGTCTCTTGTGAGAAATAATATTTAAACATTACTAACAAGCATGTCTCTAAGGCCCTCCCAAATTACATAATTTTTGACACTTAGGTTTTCCCAATATTCATATTGCATCATCTTAACACCTGGTCTGAGTTCTCAGGCCACAAAATGCATTATTTAGCAATCTAACACCTGCTCAGAAATTTACAACAATACAAGGCATTTCACATGTATATGCTAGAAGAAACCAGAGCAATAAAGCACCTTCCATACGTAAATTCTGGTCATAAACTTTAGCCTTAAAACAATGGGCATGAAACCTTAATCCAGGCACACTGGAACTGACTTGTAAAACATTAAAGAGATTCATAAGATCTTTTTAATTTCAAAAGACACATTTGAAAATGCTTGTCTTGGTTTTCCTTACAGCAGATGACAATGTTGCAACAATCTTGAAGTTCACATTTTACATTTTTTCTTACATTTAAAACACAAGCCTGTATTTTACATTTATTTACAAATGCCAGAATTATATATCAAATTCTATTTGACTAGGCTGGCAGCCTTCACCCATCTCTCCCCAATCGTCACAGCCAGGCATAGATCTCCATTCAATAGACTGTAGAAGACAGAACGCAGGGATGAGCCTTATGGTGGTCTGCATAGGAAATGTTACTTAAGCCCTGTATTCTTTTAATGAAGAACCCCTGTGGATTTTCCATCTGTTGGTTTTGCTTGGTTAGGTACATACCAAAGGGTGCTTTGTATTCAGTGATAGGTCTAATGAACACTGAATACAGTGGAACAATGATCCTTTTGGACCTAATAGCCATACCTTTGATTATAAATTTGACAACATAGAATGATTTAATCACTTCTGTAGACACGAGATAGTCAAAGGCCAGATTACTGTTGATCTGTTTCTCCATTTCCATGACTACTGGATCGAATCTTAGGGGTGTGTTGATAATATGATAGTTAGCAGGGGTATGCATTGCTTGGCATTTACTTTTAGTCCATGTCTCTGACACAAGTTTTTTATCTGTGTCAGCTCTTCCTGGAGAACATTAGTGCTGGTAGGGGATTGTATGACTGCTCCTAATTTACAATTGTCTGCAAATCTGGTCAGCCAGAGGCCCTTGACATTGGCCTTGACTTCAGAGAATTAGTGCCAAAATGGAGTGGTTCCAGGACCAATCCCAGAGGGACTTCACATGTAACTGGCTTCTTTGTAATGGTGGGCTCCCTGATTCTAACTTCATGCTGCCTATCCACCAGGTGACATATGGGTTTATACTAATCTCTTGAATTTATTAACAATTCACATGTCTTGGCCAGGTCATTCAGTGCTTTGGTGGCCTCAAAAAAAGTCTACGAGGTTGAGTAGGTATGACTTGCCATTGATGGAAGCAAATTGCATCGGCCCAGTGCCTGGTTGTTTCCTATGTCATTATTGATCATTTCCATGACAATTATTTCCATGGCATTGCATCTGAGACTGGTGAGACTTATGTGTCTGTAGTTTCCAGGATCTGTGGATGGCCCAGTTTTGTGCAGAGGGATGACTGTTGCTGTCCCCAGTTCATTAGGCATGAAGCTTGTTTAAATGCTACAGTTAAATAGCAATCCCAGAGGGACTGATAGGTTATGTTTTATGCTATTTAGAAGGTATCCTGGGATATTGTCTGGACTTCTTCCAAAGTGATAGTAGAAGTTATATTTGATTGTACTTCCTGAGGCGATGCTGAGGGAGAGAGAGACGGGTAAAGTTAGAGCTAAATTTTTCTGTCAGTAGGTTTGCTACATCCTCTGGCTCAGTATAATAGCTCCATTAACAATGAGGTCTGCATACAATTTTGTATTGCCTTTGAGGTTGTGGA
>NC_056733.1:1543178166-1543188166 GCF_019279795.1 Protopterus annectens
TTTAAGTAATGTTCCTGACTAGACGGATAATGAAAGTATCAGTATTCATTGAGGGAATGATGAAACTGGAGAACCAAATTTGGTAAGGAATGATGAAAAGTGTCTAGTTTTTGATATAGACATGGAACAACAATAAGCAAAGAATGCAGAAAGAAAAAGAAAATGACTGTAGTTTATTCTGCAGTTCAGGTTTTATTTCCAAGGAGGAAAGTGATAACTGTGAAGATGTCGCTGAGGTTAGTAAGCATGTCTGGAATCCAGCATCTAGATAAGGATGGCAAGATAGGAAAAAAGTTTAGGAACGGTGTTAAGAAAAACAAGTTGAACATGTTTAACTGAAAATTCAAAATGGTTGCCATGTTTCCAGGGAGATGAGCTATCAATGAATAAGCACATCATTTCCATTAAGAAATGGTTAATGATGGGTTATGGGTTATAAAAGTGCAGTGGTCCCAGGGAGAGTAGTGTGCCAAAGAAGTATTCTCTTCATGTGTGGCCCCATAATTAGGACTGTTCTGTGTTATGACATTTGAATAAGAGGAAAACCAAACTAATTTTTCATGTCAGTTGTGCTAATCATTATTTCTTTATTCTTAAAGTGATAAAGGTAAACATTATTTTTTCTGTTATCTTTGGAAGCCTGTATTATAGTATGGTTCTAAACCATTTGCACTGCTTTAGCTTTTAGGGTTTTTTCTGTCATTTTTGCACAGCTTGTTACATTAAATCTTACAGAGAACCATATGGCAAGCCACTTTACAAAAGCATAGAACAATGTAGATATGCACTACCTTTACCTCCACCTCCTAATTATCTCCATCATGGAAGATTACCATCATTCCACATTAAAAACAGATGTACTGCCATTCTTACTCAATAAAAATGAGTACTTCCATTGGTATAAAGTGTTCAGGACTCTTCCGTATTCATTTCACTGTTCAGTATCTGACTGTGTTTTAAAGTTTTCAGACTACTTGTACATATCATTGCTAAATATGAATCCTCTTGTTATTGTTACTTGGCACCTTATGTTCATTCTACTGATCACTCAGATTACCATGGCAGTGTCATTTCCATCTTATGCAGAAAAACAGGTATAAGGATGCCCTCTCTATGCCAAAAACAGTAGATGAATTAAACAGTAGGACAACCCTTTCCATTACTGCAGGCAAACCATCTTCTTGATGTCTTCCTCGGTTTTTCAACTTGTATACTTCTACTGATCTCATGAAAGTGGGCTTTATGCCCTGTCAGAGTTTCTCACTAAACAAAAGTAATAAATAAATAAATAATAGAATCCTCACAAGCTTCAAATAGTTTCATTTAGATGTTCTCCTTTTTAATAGTATTTAGGTTCTGTTGTAACTGCTCTTATTCTTAATAATATGTTAGTGTTTTCCTGAGGATGTGACCACTTCTGTGCTTAATTTCTTAACAAAGTAAAACACCACTGAAATCCTAATTCTTTGTGAAGCATAACTGGATGAATCCCATACCTTATATTGAATCATGTCAGCATGTCCTGCTTTAGCAACCATTAATCTTCTTAATGTACTGGGTGTGTCCTCCTGTAAGAGAATAACGCTTTCCCATAAAATATGATGCCATTTGAATCAAACATTGCTCTTTATGCTGTCTATCAGCCTTCACTAACCATTCAGATGAAATCTCATGATTATTTTTAACTTTTATTACTTTAACAGTTTTGTCCAGGACAAATGCCATAAGATATAAAGGATTTAGTGCAGTTTTATCAAATAAATTATAGCTGGAGGTTATTCCTTGTTGTTTCGTTTGTTTTTAACAGTCCAACCCCTGAATATGCCACTCTTCACTTTCTAAATGTCTATGTTGTGCTTATATCAGTCTCTGACTCACCCAGCACAACAGTTCATTAGGCACCAGTATTGAACTATATCAATTCTTCACTTACAAGATGAGCTTTGGTCAGTCTTTAACAATGGTGTTAATGTCTCCTCTCCATCTAACTGGCTTGCCTAAGTTAACATATCATTTGTGCTGGATTCTTCTTCTCAACTCTATCCATTTACCTCTATTAATAGTTTATTATACTGTAGTAAACAATTCTGCCTGTTTGAATGGAACCCTGGTCCTTTAGATTCTTGTGATAGTATGCTACCAATTATGCCAGTAAAAGACAGGTCATCTGGATCTCAGAGACCAATAGCATAGCCCTAGTTCTGTATATCATAGAGATATACCTTCATTTGGTCAATGAACATGAATGCCGTCATTCTGAAGTTAGAACCCTATTTGTAGAAAAGAGAAATATCAAGTTCCTAGTATGCATCCACCAAGGCTGCTACACATTCCATGCATATATTACCTCAAAAAACCTAAACAACAACCTCCATGTAGGGGGCTCCACCCCCACCCCCCACTCCCTGATACTTATATATATATTACCTTCAAGATTGCAAAGCCCTGGGGAAAGGGAATATTCCCCTAACCAGGGATTGTCAATCTCACACACCTGTCAACTATCTGTAGTTGGCCAAATGCAGTTGATTAAACAGATGTCAGCCAAACTCCCTGATACCCAAACCAGCAGAAGCCATTATAGGATCATATGGACTACAAGGTAAATAAGTCTGAAGATCATGTGCAGCTTGCCAAATAGCACTCTCAGGATGTATACCTCCCTTCCAGAAGGGCAAAACGGTTCAAGCCATAGATGAACCTGGCAGTAGCCATCCAGTCTTCAAGGCTAGTATTGAAAGAAAAAAGTCAGTTACTATACTTAATATGGAGGGGCAATTCCTTCAAGAGATGGGGCAACTGCTGGATAAGGAATCTATTCCTTCAGCATGTTTTATTTACATGTTAGTGGAGGTTCATATCCTTGGTTCAAGCATCTGTGTAACTATTCATCTGAAAATATAAGAGATCCATTAGACTGTAATTTTTAATGGCACAGGATATCTGACATATATCTCCGCACAAGTCTGTAAGATATAAAGTATAAGGACAGGGCTTCTGTTTTCTATTTGTAGCAAATCTTTTTAGGCAAGTATTTTTTTTTCCCATTTTATCAGAAACATTTGCAGCCTTTCCATCTGCATGATATGGCTGGAATTGTACTTTACAATTAGTCTAATTAGGGAATAGTAAGAAAGAATATAACATCCTTTTGACCCAGATGAGATATCCTTGAAAACTAGTTGTGCTACATAAATGGATTCACTAACTACTGTTGCAAAATAGTGATCAAAAGTGATGTAATTGTTAATCGAATAGCTGAGAGCCCTGACTACTATGTCTTTATGGAGTGGGACACTTGCTATGCTATAATTTGTCAATGTGGACTGTTTTCCCAAAGGTGGCAACACCATACTTTTTTGTATTTAGTCTGAGTCATTTTTTCATTCACCATTAGTTTGTAAGGATAAGTTCTGCTGAAGTGCTTTTCTAAGATTAGGGAAAATAACCATGACAACTAGCTTGCAATGAATTTGGTTATCTATAGGTCAGGGATCGTTATAAACTCTTTCATGTCTTTGGAACACAGACCTTTAATCTTCATAGGCTTTATCATAATGTCAGAACTTTTAGTATTCATGGAATAAAAAATGGGGTAGAAGTTACAGCATCTAATTCTTTTTAGGATAGAATCAAAGCTGTAGTTCTTAGCAATTAGTGCATTTTTCAAAGACACCTGCAAGTTAGTGATCTGTGAGGACATAGCTTCATGTATAATTATTTCCCATTAAAAATATATTTCATCAAAACAAGGCATTTACAGTTTTATAGTATAGGAAAAAAAACTTCAGTTTTAAAGAAATTGTTGCTTTTAACTGCAAATGCATTTCTGATAGCCTGGCATCATGAAAACCTTTTCAGATAAATCTTGCCAATCAGATGCACTCTATGCAATGTTTTTGAAGACAGTTTCAGTCTGTTCCATATGAACCAATGGGAACATGTCCTTTTATTTACTTTCCTAATCCACAACTTCCTACTCTGAGTCCAAATGTTAACACTTCCTTCTGTGCTTTCAGCTTCTTCTTATATTCCTTGGATAGTACCACCTGCAAAGCTAAATTAAGGTTTTCCCCAAATATTTTTAAATATTAATTAAAGAAAATGTCTATAGTCACATTAACTTATGACACCTTTGTTTTCAGATATCTTCTCTTCTAATATAGCAAATATACCAACCTTAACAGGCATGACAAGACATGTGTGTGTGTGTGTGTCTGTGTGTGTGTGTGTGTGTGTGTGTGTGTGTGTGTGTACACACACATATATATATATATATATATATATATATATATATATATATATATATAGTTCCCATTCATATTGCCGAAAGTACAGTTCTCCGAACCACATTTTGCCTAGACCATAACTCTAAATTTACACTTCTCCAAAATGGCACTTTGCGGTCACACTACAGTATGTATCAACAAATATACTGTTGTCACTGTAGTGCAATCTCAGAGTTAGTATATATAATTAGTAGGGGGTGTGGAGGGCACAGTCCCCCACACAAGAAGGTGCAGGGGAGGCTTAGCCCCCTGCAAACATTAGAGATAATTAATGTGGTTTAACTCTTTTCCATTTCGGCAAAGTACTGCTTCGGAGAAGTGTAAATTCGGAGTTATGGTCTTGGCAAATTGTGGTTTGGAGAGCTGTACTTTCAGCAATGTGAATGTGATCTCTCTCTCTCTCTCTCTCTATATCTATATATATATATATATATATATATATATATATATATATTTATATATATACATACAGTAGGTATAAATAGTTTACACACCCCTGGTAAATTGCCAGTTTTTTGTGATATAAAACAATGAGACCACAATAAATCATTTCAAAACTTTTCCCACCTTTAATGTGACCTATAACCTGTACAATTCAATTGAAAAACAAAAAAATCTGTTAGGGGAAAAATATAAAAAATAAAAAAGATACAATACGCTGGTTGCATAAGTGTACACACCCTTAAACTAATATTTTGTTGAAGCACCTTTTGATTTAATTACATCATTTAGACTTCTTGAATACACAACTGCCATCAATTAAAGAGACTCTGATTAACCTCAAATAAAGTTCAGCTGTCCTAGTAGGAGTTTCTTAACATTCACTCAGTTGCCTGCTATAGCAAAAGCCATGGTTCGAAGAGAGTTTACAAAACATCAAAGGGATCTCATTGTTTAATTTATTTATTATTTATTTTACATTTGTTGACCAGGCTAGTCTAGCTGTATATATGTCCATTTTCAGTAAAAGCCCTGGGGATAAGCTCCACAAGGATCAGACAAGATTAAAAATATTTAAAATTACAAAATTTTAAGAATAAATACAATAACACTTACAAAACATTAAAGTTCAATTACAGATACATTAAAGTTCAGTTAAGATAAAATACAGATAAAATACCCCTTCCCCTATTTTTACTATTAAGGTTTTTTTTTTTACACTGTGGGAAAAGTAATAGAAGGAAGAGGGAGATTGCCAGAACAACAAAGTCATTAGTAAGGAATGGGAAAAGAGACTAGTTATAGAAGAGAAGAAAATCAGGAATGGGAGAGAGTAGTAAAGGGGAAGTTACCCCTCTAGCAGAAGCAGGCAGGATGTCTGTTAAGTCTATCTTGGGTATGCTAAGTCCCACTTAGCGGTAGTAATCTTAGAAGTGACAATAATGTAAGGTGGAATAACTTAGGAAAAATTATTGATGTTGAAAATAGGAGGAGAAAGTATTAGTCAGGGTTGGTACAGGGACAGAGCCAGTGGTTAGTAAGATAAAATTTAAGTATCTTTTTGAAAATTAAAGTTGAGGAGATACAAGTGAGGTCACCAGGCAGTATGTTCCAGCTTTTACCCACAGTATTAGAGAAAAGGGAAACTCCTGCTTTATTATTGGGTTTATGTGTGGATACTAGTAGTTTATTAGCTGAGCGTAGATTGAAAGATTTTTGTATGGACTGATAAGATTTGTAAAAATTGGTGTTTTCTCTGGATAATAAAGGATTTTATGGGAAATAATTAGTTGCTGAAATAAGAACTGATTGTGTAGTTCCAGCCAACTGAGTTAGTTTAAATTTAGACAGTGGTGGGTTCTAAATGGGGAGCCGGTAGCAAATCTGGCTATACTGTTGTAGGAGATTGACAGCTTGTTGAGGTTAGTTTTTGATAGATTTGTGTATATAGGAGAGGCATAGAAGAGAAGGAAGATGAGGTGGGTTTGGGCAATAGTAGTTCTGGCTGTAGGAGTGAGGAAGGGCTTAATTTTGTAGCGGGAGCCTAGCTTTTGGTTTACTGATTTTATTGTGATATTGATATGAGTATCATAGTTAAGGTTGTGGTCAATAGTAACCCCTAAGAGTTTGGTTGTTGTGTCTGGAGATATGACTGTGCCGTTTTTGGAATTTATAGAGAAGTGAAATGGGGTGGACCTTTGTGTAGGAGTAAAAAGCAATAGTTTAGTATTTTTAGGGTTGAGGAGGAGGCAGCGCTGTAAAAAACAATCTTCTACATGCTCAAAGACACTTTGGGTGAGGGCATAGAGTTCAGATAAAGTTGTAGCTGAGGAGATTAAAGTGGACTCATCAGTGTATTCTATGGTTACAGCTTGGGGAATACTAATAGCTAGATCATTGATAAAGATGGAGAATAGAAGAGGGCCTAAGATAGATCCCTGGGGTACACCAAGGGAGACAGGAAGAGGGGTAGAAAGAGTGTTTTCCCAGAGCACTACCTGTTGCCTATTATCTAAGTAGGACTTGAACCACTGTAGTGCTTGAGTGTCAAGTGAGAGGGATTAGATTCAAAAGTATTTGATGATTAACCATGTCAAACGCTTTTGAAAAATCAATGAAGATAGCAGAGGACAGGATATTACTGTTACAGTTTTTGTTGATGTAGTCAGTAAATGAAAGGAGGGCAGTAGTAGTGCTATGGAAGGGTCAAAAGCCATGCTGAGAGCTAGCTAATAGGCCATTTCAGAGAAGTTGGTCAAGTAGTTGGCGGTTGATGCATTTTTCCATTATTTTAGCTAAGGGAGAGAGTAGGGCAATTGGACGAAAGTTGGAAAGTTCTGTAGAGTTCCCACCCTTATGAAGGGGGATAATATGTGAGAATTTCCAGATGGTTGGGAAGGTACCTTCTTTTATGGTTCTGTTAATTAGGACTGAGATAGGGTAAGCAATAATGTTGGCTGTAATTTGAAGATACTTAGCAGGTAGTAGGTCTGCTGAGGGGGTAGAGGGTTTGAGTTTTTGTAGTAGGGTACAGATGAGGGAAGTAGGGACAGGTTGGAGTTGGAAAGTGGGTGGAGTGGTAAAGGAGGAGGGGTTGGATTCGTGGATACAGGAGGTAGTGAGTTGGTAAGAGACTGGATAGCTTCAGTAAAGAAGTTGTTGAAGGAGTCAGCAATTTGATTGGGAGTGACTTTGGTTATTCTAGTGGGGGTGGGTATCTTAGTGCTGCCTGGATGAAGGAGTCGATTGATCCCTGACCAGAATTTCTGTGGGCTTTATTGGTTAGTTTGCTGGAGTTGAAAGAAGAAGTTTTTTTTGTCTAATAGAATAGATGCTTTAGTAGAGTTTCTAAGTTGTTTAAATTTTATGTGATCAAATGGGTCCTTTGAAGAACTCCATCTAGATCAAAATGTGTTTCTCAGCAAAATCTTTTATTTGGTTTCTTTTGTAAGACATGGTGCAGTTTTGGTCTGATTCCTAAGGGTACAGGAAGGGGCGTGGAAGTTGAGGATTTCAAGGAACTTAGAATTGAAGTAAACCACAGCTTTCTCCAGCTGGATGTGTTTTAAGGGTGACCAGTTGCATAGGCTCAGTTAATTTTGGAAACGTTCAGGGTTAAAGTGTTTATTGGAGCAAGAAGCTCTGTAGGTTATAGGACAGGGTGTATTGGTCTTATGTCAAATTAAATAAGTTAAAGAGTGATCACTCATGTCATTGCAGAGGATGCCTACCATGTAGATTGGGGACTGAGTATTTATAAGGATCCAATCAATGATTGATTATTTGTTGGTGGGTTTATGGATTCAAGTGGGTGAGGTGACAATTTGAGAGAAGCCATGAAGGTTTATGTGGTTAGAAGGGTTGTCATTATTTCAGGTATTCCAGTCAATATTAAAGTCACCTAGGACAATGGTTTCTTGAGGATAGTTAGTGGACAGCCAGCTGAGGATGTTTTCAATGGAGTTGATGCTATTACCTGGAGGAAGATATGAACATAAAATATAGATGGACTTATAAGTATTTAGTTGTAGCTTGGTGAAAAGAATTTTGGAATTGGTATTAGCTGGAGGACAAGTGTCTAGTAGTGTAAGTTGGAGCCCTGTTTTATATATTAAGGCCACGCCCCTCCCTTCTTGTTAGGGTGATCAGTTCTTAAAATACTATATTCTGGAGGTTTGATTTCATAGTCCTGGGTAGATGGTTTTAGCCATGTCTCAGTTAAACATAGAATGTCAAAGTTGTGCACCTCAAGTAGGACAGGAAGGTGAGTTATTTTATTGTTAATACTACGTATATTTAAGTGACCTAATAAGAGGGAGCTAGGAAGCATCATAGGGTTGTGTATGGAAGCAGAAGAAGGACTGATTGTGTTGGTAGGGGTGTTATTGGTAGGGCCAGGGTCGGGATGCATGTCACCATCTATAAGGAGTTGAAGCTATAATCTGTAAGTGTGAATAAGAATAAGATTCAGTAAGTTATGTGCTTGACTTGGTAGTGTTTGTAGGAAATATGGGTGGCTCTGTGATACATTGGGAGGAAATAGTTGGTTGGGCATGTTATGTTTATGTGTTTCAGGGTGGTTGATAGAGCAGGAAGGGGGTGTTTGTTTTGAGGGCTGGTGGAAGTTAGAGCAGTGAAGATGTTCATAGGTGGTTAAGATATACGGAAGGAAAAGGAGAGGGAGAATTGAAAAAAGAAGTAGGAGTATAAGGTATGGGGATGTAGGTGAAATAGGCATATTGCTTAAGAAGTAGAGAGTGGGGAGTGAGAAGGTGAGAGTAGAAGATGTAATGGAAGGAGTGATGAGCTAGAGGGAAAACCTTAACGAGGCGTGGAATGTGATTTGCTGTTAGGGGAGTAGGAGTGGTTAGTGGGGAATAAGGTTAGATGCAGTGGGGTTGGGTGAGATTTGGGGGTAGGGTAGGGGAGTGGAGTGAGCCCACAGGGCGAATGGAGCAGGAAGAGCCAAGTAAGGAGGAAAACCAGCCTGTGAAAAACAATCAGTGGAAATGCTGACTGCTAGAGGTAAGTTTAGGTGCAGGTAAGTAAAGGAGGTGATAGATGCAGGAATAGTCTGGGTAGGTTGGGTCGATAGGTAGATGAAGGTGAAAAATGGAAGCTTAAAGTAGGTCTAGGCAGAAATTAGTAAGGTATACAACTAGTTACATGCAATGAAATAAGTAAGGTAAAACTAGTTTCCTGAGTGTATCAAAAATGAGGGAGTGGAATAGATGAATAAGGAAGAGGGTCCCATCCAGTGGGTAAAAGCTATAGAACAATATTAACACCTGGAAAAAAGAAGTGGATCTAGTAGTAGGGGAGGAAAATAGTAAAGCAAGGTGAAGGCTGTGAGAGGGGGTAGGGGGAAGTAAAGAAGTAGAAAAGAATATGGCTGCTGGCTATCCTGGTAATGGAGGGTTATTAAATGAACCTAATGTTTAGACAAATATACTTTACATAAAGCAGCTAACATACTTTCTTGCTTTCTTGAGGGGATGAACTTGGGGAGAGGTTGACTTCTATTCCTTATTGTAGGAAAAGGCAACAGGTATTATTGTTTAGCAGGAATCCTGGTCAGCAGATAGGACAGGTATATAACCCTAATGCAGGACAGGGAGCTTGCCAAGTCAATGCATTCCATATTTGTGAAATAAGTTGACTTTACACATCAAACACGTTACTTCTCTTGCAACCTTTATAACCTGTAATGTACAAATGTGTAGTCTAAACAAGCCCCCATTAATTCTTTGAGCAGCCATATCCTACAATAT
>NC_056733.1:1543193166-1543278166 GCF_019279795.1 Protopterus annectens
AGGATTAAAGTGCTCTTCAACTGTTGGACTTTCTGAAGGAATTTTGGAATCAACAGTAGGGGAGGATAAGCATAGAGCATAAAGGAGGACCAACAGTGGACTAGAGCATCCCTTAGGGACTCCCCGGGTGGGGGGATCAGCATGAAGTACTTGCTGTACTTGTAGTTGAGAGGGGAAGCAAAGAGATTGCAGCAAGGATGCCCCAACTGTCAAAAATCTGATTTGCTATTGTTTGGTTGAGGAACCACTCATGGGGTGTCATAACAGACCTGCTGAGTTTGTCTGCCAGCACATTGGTTTTCCCCGGTATGTGAATTTGTAATGAGAAAATGATGTGAAGAGATTGCCCATTCCCAAACCCTCATGGCCTCTCTGCAAAGGGGATAAGAATGGGTTTGCTTGTTGATGTACAAGACTACTGACATGTTATCTGTGTGAATTGCAATGGTCCCCAGAGGGAGAACTTCCTGAAAGGCTTGCAACAAGAGAAGGACTGCTTTCATCTCTAGGTTGGTGTCTAAGAGTGTATACGTGTCTTGGACCATCTTACCTTCAAAATGCCCCCACCCCCACCCCACCCTAGCAGGGAAGTGTCTGTGGTCACTGTGGCTGTGGGTGGGGAAGAATGAATGGTCTGCCAACTGACAGGTCAGAATGAATCCACCATTCCAGATGGGTTCTGCAAATTTTTTTCAAATTGATATGAACAGATAGAGAATGGTGAAGTATAGACCACTGTACAGTCAAGGTCCACTGGAGAACACACATATAGTACCTTACTAGAGGAAGTAATGTTATGGTATTCGCCAGAGATCCAAGAGCTCGAAGAACAAATTTGGTGGAGGGTGAAGGAAGAATTAGTAAACTCTTGACCTGGTTTCTCAAGGTGACATTTTGATATAGGGGCAACGATGCTATTTGGGTAACTGTGTTTAGCTGAGCCCAAAAAAACTCCAAGGACTGAGCTGGTATTGGTTGTGACTTGTTCTGATTTATTGTAATGCCTAGGAAATCCATGATCTGGAACAGGCAGTCTCTGGCATGAGATAGTTGAGGCCAGGTTGGGGCAGTTAGGAGCCAGTTGTCTAGATACAGGAACGTCCAAAATTCTCACAGTCTGAGAAGACCTGTAACCACTGACATACATTAATAAACACCCTGGGGGCTGTGATGAGTCCAAAGGACAGGGCTCTGAACTGGTAGCGACTGACTCCCAGCCTGAACTTCAGATGACTCTTGGAGCACCTGTTTATTCTGATGTGATAGTACACATCCTTTAAGTCCACAGAGCACATCCAATTATCCTTCCTTAACAAACAAAGGATAGATTGCACCATAACCATCCAAAACTTCACTTTTTTATGCGCAAGTTCAGTCTTTCAGTCTGCTTAGGTCCAAGATGGGTCTATGTTAAACAAATGAACACTTAAAATGTCGAGCACAACATACTCAAACACTTTTAAGCGAATGTTTATTTAACTGACTGCTCAAAATGTCGAAAAACACAATCTCGAAATGTTTCATTTGGCTATCTACACCTCCCAAGAGCTACAGGACATGAATCCAACTAACAGAAGGTACATACAGATAATAGCAAAAAAAATAAATAAAAAAAAGGGAAAACATACTATAACATTAGAAGCAGGGAGGCAAGCCCCCTGCACCCCCCCATGTGGGAGGCTGCACCCCGCACACCGCCCCCCACTTAAATATACCAACTCTGAGACCACACTCCAGTGCATAAAAGAGAAATTCTCTCATTCTGCATCATACGGTACCGTTAGCACTAGCTTACATGACATATTACATCACATATGTCAGTGCTGGCCAAACAAAATATTTCAGAACTCTGTTTTACAATGTTCTGCACAGTTGATTAAATAAACATTCCTTAAAAGTATTCGAGTATGTTGTACTCAACATTTTAAGTGTTCGTTTATTTAACATAGACCCTCCAAAATTGCCCTTAGGTCCCTGGTCTTCTTTGGCACTAAAAAGAAGGGGAAGTAAGTTCCAGATCTTCTCTGTTTGCTCTGTTTGGTTGGGACCTCTTGGATGACTCATTTTTGAAGTAACTTTAGAATTTCTATGACTGCCACCTCCCTCTAACTGGGTGGAACATCGTAAATTGTTTTTCATGTTCTTGGAGGTGTAATGTGAAAGGCGATGCAATAGGCTCTGGATATAATGGTTTGCACCCAAACATTTTTTGTTACTTGGGCCCAGGCATTTGAGTGCAGAAAAAAATGGCCCCCAACTGCCTCCAGGGCAGAGCAGCTAGGCAACACTTCAGGAGCACTGATACGGCATGTCAGAAAAGGGTTCTCTGACGCTTTGATTTTGCAGACATCCTCTTCTTCTGGGGTAGCTTCTCCCATTAAAATCACCGTCCCCTGCCTTTGGAGGGGAACTCTCCACATTGGTCAGAGAAGGATCCTGAGACTTTTATGGAACCAAAATGTCTTAGCCCCACTCTGATTCCTAGAGTAGGTCCATTGTGAGGTGGAAAACTTGAGCCCTACAGCAGATAAGGTCTTGCCTTCTTTTTCATTGCAGGTCAGTTTATCTTTAACTGATGGCCCAAATAAAGAGCAGCCATCAAAGGGAGTATTGACAAAATATGTCTTAAAGGGCTCTGCGAAGTCAAAAAGCCTCATCCAGAGTTTTCTGCATACAGAGATGCCATTGCTAACTGCCCCCCTGTGAGGTACTGTCTGCTGCATGAGAGATGAGCATCATGGATGGAAATAAGGGAAGAAAGAGTGACCAGCTTCAGAGAAATCTTTCCAAATTCCTCTGTTGGGATGACCTCCACCAATGATTCAGAGAGCTTCCTGAGCTGGTCTCTTTGCAGGTGAGTAAAATGTGCCAAGAAGTTAATTGCTCTCAGCATGAATCTGGCTGAAGCATAGACATGCTTGCTGAACCTGTCCATTGCCCTAGACTCCCTGTTCATCAGATGTACAACACAGCTTTGATCAGCTAGCTCTTTCTTAGTGGTGGCTGCCACCATCATAGCATCAACTGGAATACCCTTGGACCAGAAGGAACAATCCATAGGCAGGGAAAAAACTTTATCAGGGTGTTTAGGGACAGTCTATAGTGTCTGGGTCCATCCATGCCAGCATGCCACCAAATTTATGAGGGGGTCCACTGGAGGGTCACCCAAGATGTAGATGGACCCATCCTGAAGGCTTCCAGAAATGTGTACTCCTCAGAGGTAGGATCTTGGGACAACAAATCCCCTCTTTTTTTTTAATTTCCAAAATGTCTGCAAAGGAGATGTCCTCCATTGGTGATTTTGGAGATCCCTCCCCTTCATTAAAGTCCGTATCTTCAGTGAGAGACTCCATAGGGGAGTCTGTATGCTTCCTTTTACATGTCCTCTTCTCCTCTGTGGGATGTTCAGGGGATGTATCAGAAGATCTGGGGACTACCTCAAGTGGGAAATCCAGGATGCTCTTCGAAACAGGCTGACCCTGGACAGGAATGATAGGTCCAGCCCCCAGATCCAATGAGGGGCTATGGGACAGAGCAGTGGCCAAAGAGATCGGATCTCTATCTGCAGAGAAAGTCTTTTAAATGACCTGGAAAGCCAAGTGACCAGGAGAACCCAGCCCAACTCCATCAGGGCTAAAGACCTTGAAGAAGACATGAAAACAGCCTCAGATCCATGGCTCCCAAATTGAATTGGACCTGTGTTGTTCAGATCCGAAGCACCAAGGTGGAGAGACAGCTTTGACAGAATCAGAGCTGAACCTCCTCCCCTGATCCGACCTTGACATCCCTGATCTGAGACCTGCTCTGATCAGGTGAGTAGAGGAAGCAAAGGTCCTCAAGTCTGATGCTCTCAGGTGGCTAAGGTCCTGGGGCTTCAAAACTGAAGGTCGAATCAGAGAAGGAGAGGCAAAGTTGGTAGGGATGCTCATGGGTCCAAGAGAGGACAGAGCCAACAAGACCCCCATCTGGATCTGAGCCCTGGTAATCTTATTTACCATCCTGTCCACATCATATTTCAAAAAGCTCCTGGAGGATCTGGATGAAGGGTGAGACTAGTGTGGAGTTTGTAATATCTTTTCCAGAACCATAGGGGAGATTGACCAGATGGAAGATACAGGAGAATGGTTCCCAGTCCTCAGAGCCAAAGTCCTAGGCTCTGAAATTGAAGTCAAAGGTAATGGCGAGCATGGCTTCTGATTCAACCTCCTTAGATCTGAGGACTTAGTAGGATCCAAAGGGATGAAGGCAGATAACAATCTGAAACCCAGATGAGAAGCAGATAAGGTCTTCAACATAGGCCCAAATGGATCCAAGAGGGCTTTTGGATCTGTTGGAGCCAAGCCTAGTCTTGGAGCCGAGGAATCTGAAGAATTTGGGAGTTTTGAAGAATGTTCTGATGATGCCCTAGAGTGCTTATGAGGCTGCTTCTTTGCGTCTGAAGCAGAACCTGGCATAGCACATTCATGGAGGTGAGTCCCTGGAGAAGAAATCAAAGAGGGAGGAAGGATCCCTTTCAGAATCAACTTGTTTCACCTATTAATGATTGCTCTGGGGTTGAAATCCTCACAAATGGTGCACTGTGACTGTAAGTGCACCGCACCTAAACAGTAGATACATCTATAATGCAAATCAGAGTGTGGAATTATATGACCGCACTCCGTACACCTCTTAAAGCCAGCTGGCTTATTCATAGCAAAACTTGTACCAAAACAGTAAGTACAACAACAACAATAAGAACACTATAAAATCTAATAAATCTAAGATAACTTTAAGAAAACTCTAACAGTATGAACACTATAATTATAAACTATACCATGCTATCCTAACTATTAAGACTATAGAAATAGTAATAACCACACAAAGAAACTTAACAGTCAAATAGGAAGAACAACTCCTCAAGACATTACAAACTATGCAGGAAGCATAGCACATTGAAAAGCTTTGTGGGCAGGAGGAAGAAGAAAAGGTCAATAATTATTCTGAAAAGCAACACACATCTGAAAAGTGAAAATCAAACTGCAGCTAGCTGCTCGAGCACTGGAGAGCATGTCTGATGCAAATGGTGACAAATGAGATCTGAGGCAGCTGGCCTTAGTACAGAGGATCATGGGTAAGGGAGGAGCTTGGGCCTGGAAGCTGATGTCTCTAGAAGGCAGCCAAATCAGATCCAGGGATCAGATCCATAACCCAAATGTGAATCAGAACAAGAGAGACAACATCAGATCTGTAAGTTTCCCGTTGTTAGAGTCTCATCAAAACTTGAGCAAATTGTAAATACTTTATATAGGATAATTTACTCCCATAAGGTATTTTTGCAACTGAAGTGCAAACATTTATATATATTGGGATAGAAGATTTTTTGTGAAATTACATTTGAAAATATGGCTGCAGCTGACTGTTTTCTTAATCAATGGGATACAGAGAAAATTTGTTTTCCTTGATCACAGTATTAAATCCTTTGGCTGAATATTGCAGTGTAATAGAGATCGGTAGTTCCATTTCATTTCAGTGATATAGATAGCTACTTTGTGAAATGATATATTTTTAACTTTTGCCATTCTGTGCATGATTTGAAAAAAAAACATGTATGAAGTTAGAAATCTTTTGAATAGTGGTTGGAAATGTGGGTTGCATTGAAAGTAGATGATGATAAAATAAAACATATTCCATGTTTTGTGATGATAGATGAGTGCAAAGATTATTATATGTATAAAGTGCAGCCCAAAACTTGTTTTCTGTGGGTTTATATATCATTTAATACAAAAATGTGAAAAAATATCCTTTATTGTGAAAAAGTGTGTTGAAAGTTTAAAACTATAGGACATTTTTGGTTTGATTGTCCTTAGATTAGGGAAATAGGCGGACAGGAATTGCAGACTGATGTTTTGGTAAGAGAAGAAGTAGATTATAATACTAAAGGGAATGAAGTTACTAATAACGTGATAATAGCAGATGATAGTGAGGAATGTTATGATGTTGAAATAAATGACACTAGCTTGGGAGATAGTGAAAAAAACAGAAATTTTAAATTATGGGTTTAAAGTTGATACTAGTGAGGGGAATGAAGGAAATTTGCTACATCATGAACAGACCATCCAATTGGATAGAGTGGTATCTGTTCAACTCTGGATGAAACAGGCTTGAACTCTATAGTTTTCATCTTCCTTTTAAGAATCCCTTTCTGTGTGGGTTGAATTTTAACATTTATGTTTATCAAATTAAGTGTGAATAATGTTTTTTGTAACATAGTTTGTCTGGATCAGTGAGCATGTGTGTGTGTGCGTGTGTGTGTGTGTGTGTGTGTGTGTGTGTGTGTGTGTGTGTGTGTGTGTGTATGCATGTGTGTGCATCTGTGTGCGTGTGTGTGAGTGTGCATGCGTGTGCATGCGTGTGTGTGAGTGTGTGTACGTGTGTGTGTGTGTGTGTTTGTGATAGCTCTGGAATGTCATTGGTTTTATCTTATATCTTGGTCTGTTTCTTGTAAAATTTGTATTTTTCTGGCAAAGCATTTAGAAGTGCAGTGTTTACATAATGAAAGTCATTTGACTTTGACATCATATCATTCTTTCTTTAATGCAAACTCTTTTATGCCAGCAATGTTTTAAGTATATAGTATTTGAAAATCTTTCCATACTCGTGCATTTGACTTAACCATAAATAAAAAATATATACACTTTTGTGTGTTTTTTCTATGTGTGCACTTCTGCATTCAGGTCATTATATATACAAGTGTGTGTTTCTGCAGACTTTTATTTCATAGGCTAGTTGAATGCTTTAATAAAATACTGAAGTCTACCTATTCCAAGACAGAAATTATATGATCTTCAAGTGAGAACTGTGATTTATTTTCATTCAGGTATGAATGCAGCATTTTTGCACCTCCCTCTTTTCTCCCCTTTTTTTGTGAAACCATTTGCACATTTTGTTGAGGCCAGCAACAATCCTAAGGACATTCTGGGGAGTCATGCTGTCAAACATCCATCTGTTTTTTTTTTTTTGTGTTATACAGTCTACCTCCCCATCCCTTCCACAGACCTTGTATTATGTCCAAGGGGTGCGCATGCAATGAAGAAGTGTAGAATATCCTTTTGTCTTTGCAGCAGCTCAGCCACATCTCCATCCTACTCCCCTGTTTTGGACATGCGTATAAACATGCTGTCTCCAGACTCCATCAGAAACTGATGCAGGAAATACCCACAGGTTCATCCCTATGATGGCAATTCATATCCTTTCCTGTCACTCAGAAAGTTGCCTGAGTCCCTAATTGAACCTGAGCAACCTGTCCATAGTCAGGGCTTTATCCTTGAATGTCACCAGAACAACATTCATTTTTACATAATTCTTACTGCCCTTGGTTCCTCAGAATGCTCCAAAGTTTATTACACATTTATGGTGTCTTCTTCATAAGAATTTTTGTTTGAAGCAATTTTTTTTTTTTTAATTGTAATGAATCCAACTTCCATAAAGTAAACAGTCAATATGGCTACAGTTGCTGGCTATTGGGGTCTTATGTATGTGGATTACAATTAATGACTTTGCTTTCAACTTGCAAAGTGCATCTAAATGCTGGGTATGGGGGTTGATTATGGACTATACTAATAGACTTAAGTTGTCATTTGCTAAGATAAAACAGCCATTTTCTTTGCAGGGCCACTGTCCGTTTATAACAAGTTAGCAAGAAAATTAATGTGGCTGTGATATTTTGTGTGAAGAAAAATTTAAATACTGTATTGTGTTTTTTAATAATTTTATACCACAATCAGATATCTGTGATGCATACAAATGACTATGGTTGCTTGGTATATGGGGGGTAGTCCACATGGATGACAGTAATTGATGATGTTATGGTGTTTCATTGAAACAAACTTTAAATACATTTTTATGTTTTAATATCACTGTGAAATATCTGTGGTAGTCACGATCAAAGTGGCTGGAGTCACCACTGCTTTTGTACCTGTTTAAAATTCACAAATATTCATACATATCCTAGTTATGCAGATGTATCAGGCATTGTCCATTTCATAGCATGGTGGGATAGCATTTTACAAAACAACTCAGCAAATAGGTCGGGGATGTCTGATGATCCAAAAGTGGTCAATTAGCAAGAAAGTGTGATTTCTTTTTATGACAAATTATAAATGTGCCATATTAATATTTCTTTAATAGCAAGGCCCAAATGAAGTGCATATGTATAGAGCATTTTGTAAAAGAGAATTAGATCTCTTGACCAAGTGTTTATTCCCCCATTGGACTTAAGAATGTACAGTAGGTGTGACATGAAAGGGACTGCTAAGGGTCAGTGCATGAGGCAGAGATTGCCCCTCAGTAACCTGTATGACACTGAGAAAAGAGACAAGGTCCTTGATTTTCTTAATAAGAAAGTATTGTGAGCATTCAAGTTGTATTAATTGTTTGGACAGGTACATACCAAGGGGTCATTATAGTCAATGATTAGCCAGATGAATGCAGCATACAATGGACTGAACACATCCATAGTCTTGGAGGCCATACCTTTAGTAATAAGTTGCACAATGAAAAAGTATTTTTTGCAAAATTGGATCTGCGTTGATCTACACAAGTTCCCAAGTCTCTCACTACTGGATCAGTTTTCAAGGTTGGGTTGTCAATCTGATAGTTACAAGGCTCTTCTTGCATGTTGAAGGATACTATTATACATTTCTTGGCATTCAGTTTTAGTCTATGGTTTTGACACCAATTATTATTATGGTAAAGACCCTATTGAAGGTTATTGGTGTCCTTTGGTGAGTTCATGGTGGTACCACATTTACATTCATTTATAAACTTGGTTAGTCATAGACCCTTAAGAGTAGCCTTGGCCTCCAGGAAGTAAATGCCGAAGAGGAGTGGCAAAGGACTGAATCTCTGGTTATACCACTAGTGACAGATTTTTTTGGAGGAGGTAGAGCCACCCATCCTAATTTCCTGCATGTGCCTTTGTGAGGTCTAGATGTACAGTGTGTATTGATTTTCCCTCATCCATTGACCTCTCAAAGAAGTCAACCAGGTTAAGTTGGAAGAATCTGCCTTTAACAAATCCAAACTGGCTTGGTTTGAAAGTGCATAGGCTACCTAAGTACTCATTTATTTATTCTATAATGATCTTTTCTGTAGCCTTACAAATGAGGCTGGTCAGTCTTAGGGATCACTCATTTATCGGGATCATTGATGCCTCAATGTTGTACAAGGGGATGATGGTTGCTGTCATCAATTCACCTGGGAAAAAGCTTGTTTGGAGGTTGACACTTAATAGCCTCAACAGGGAGTCTGACAGTTCATGTTTCAGGCTGGCCATTAAATAGCTTGGTATGTTATCAGGCCCCATAGAAGCAGTGCTCTTGGCCTTGAGAAATTGTTGATGGGAGAATTTGGGGAGTTGTAGATGTGGGTAAGAGATGTGGGAATACAGGAGAAGAGATGTGGTAAAGTTAGAGGTAAATTTGTCCACTAGTTGGCTGGCTACATCTTCTAAGTCCGCGTATGTTATATAAGTTACTATAAGCTCTGCACAGTGCTGGGTATTGATTCTAAGGCTTCTAACATAGTTAAAGAAGGTTGCATCATTTACCTGGGTTGAAATGTTTACATCATGTTTGACTTTGGTTGATTTGATCAAGACGTGAGGTTCCCTATTAAGTTTATTAAGAGCTTTTCTTACATTTTGAGAGTTACATTTATTTTTTTATGCAATATGTTTTCTTTTATTATAGTCCTGTTCATAGTCAGGTTCTACCACATGGGTTTATTTTTGAATTATGTGATGTATTTACATCAGAAAGGGGACAACTGCATCTATACAACTATTCTCTTGTGTGTAGAATATGTCAGTAAAGGATTCCCCCTAAGCAGTGGGGATATTGAGCTGGAAGGGGATGTTGACTTTAGCCAGGTCATTACTCAGTTTCAGTAGATCACCATTGGGATAATCTCTGAATACTGAGATATTAGACAATGCTTCAGGTTTCAGTCTTAAAGTGACTGTGATCATGGAGGGAGCTGCAGTTGGTTTGGAGCAGAGCTGTCCCAAAGTGGTGAGGACCATGTTCAGCATTTTCTTGGCTGGAGTGCAGACAATCTAGTCCAAAGAGCTTGTTCTGAAGAAATAAGAACTCTCTGGGCTTATATGTTAGATAATATATACATCTTCCAGTTAATATAGGAGTGCCTTAGGAGAATGCTGTTTAGCTTTATGCGTAAGGATTCTGTTCTAGTTAGTTAGGAGTTACTGGCTGAGGAGGACATTCAGAGTATCATATAGTCAACAAGGGTCTTGTTCATAGGTTCATAGGTTCATACTAGGCTATCTGCCCTAGGGCATTTATAAGCCTAGCCAGAATGTGTTTGGCTTTCACCACCCATTTTAAATTAATTTTGCTATGCCCTTTTTTGAGGTTAGTATACTGTGCCTCTGTCTAACAATGACACAGAAGTGAGACCCGGGGTAAACCTACGACCTCCCATCCACTCATCAAGATTCCTCTTGAAGAGAGTCAATGAGGGACTCTGCCTAACCTGGACTGGGATTTTATTCCAGAGTGAAGGGAGCCTCTGGGTTATGAATCTGTCCCTCCAGCATGTCCTATTTATTTCAGTGCTGAGGTTCAAGTCTCGCGAGCGTGTAGCTTGATGGGATTTGGATTTTCTGAGGTGCGGCATGTCCATTAATTCCGGGTTGGACATGGCTTTATACGTCAGGCACAGATCGCCTCTGAACAGGCGGTATGCCACTGAGTAGAGCTGGAGTTTCTTTAACCGGGCAGCATATGGCATCTGTTTGAGCCCTTTGATCCTCTTGGTGAGGTACTTTTGGGGTCTTTCCAGTTGCTGCAGGTGTCTGGTAAGGTACATCCCAAAAGGGACATTGTACTCAATTATGGGCCTGATGAGGGATGAGTAAAGAGGCACGATGACCTCCCCTGATCTAGATGTGAATCCCTTCATGATTAGGTGGGCTTTATAAAATGTTTTTCTAACCACTTTGCAGATTGCTATCAACTTGGGTCCCCAGGTCCCTAATTACTTCTTCGGTACTTAATGGACTACCACCTATGTGGTAATTTGTGGGCACTTTGTTTTTGCCAAAGGGGATGACTATACACTTTTTGGCATTTAGCTTGAGGCCATGGCTCTGGCACCAGTTGTCTGTTTCTATGAGGCCCTTTTGGAGGATGCTTTTGTCGGCTGGAGAGTCGATTATGGTGCCCAGTTTGCAGTCATCTGCGAACTTGGTCAGCCACAGTCCTTCCGTGTTGGTCTGTACCTCCGAGAAATATATATACAGAACAAGAGAGGTCCCAGGACTGAGCCTTGTGGGACGCCACTTGTAACTGGTTTGGAGTCTGACATGGCTCCAGCAATTCTAACCATGTGGGTTCTGTCCTTGAGCCAGTTTGCAACCCATCTAGTGACATAGGGGTTTATATTTAAGCTGGTGAGCTTATCTATAATGCCCGAGTGGGGTATTGTATCGAAGGCTTTTGCGAGGTCCAGGTAGGCTGTGTGGACCACCTTCCCATCATCAATGGCCTTGGTGACTGTTTCAAAGAAATCAACCAGGTTTAAGAGGTAGGATTTGCCCCTAAAAAAGCCAAACTGGGTAGGATCCAATGTCTGTAGGTCCCCAATATCCTTATTTATGAGGTCCATGATGATCCTTTCCATAGCTTTGCAGACCAAGCTAGTCAGGTTTATGGGGCGATAGTTTCCAGAATCCGTTGAGGCACCACCTTTGTGGAGAGGGACCACAGTTGCTGTACGCCACTCTTTGGGTACATATCCTGTAGTAAGGCTGAGATTGAACAGTAGTTTTATGTTTGGGTTTGGCTCTTCTTGTTAATAATAATTTGGACATGGAGAAGTTCCAGATTGTAATATTGTCTAGCTAGTTTGGAGGCAAAGTATTCTTATCACAGATATGGAGACACCACCAGCTTTAGGACCTTCATCTAGTGTTGCAGACCTGAATTGAAACATTGCACTCTTCTTACAATAGTCTTAAACTAGGTCTCTGTAGTGATACATATATCGTTGTTTTCTAGGGTAAGGAGTGCTTGTAGGGAGTGGAGTGTTTTTTTTTTTTGTTAAACCTCACAGCATTGGAACATTAATACCTTCATGTTATCTGGATTCTGTTTTGTTAAACTGGAAGCTTTTGAGAACTGACATTGCCTAAAAGGCACTTCTGTAAATATCTCAAGAATTTTTCCACCTGGATGAGTTATGGAACAACAGTTCACATGCCACGTCACCCTAGAGGTCAGGAATGTCTCCTCAGACAAAAGGTGGTATCCTGTACCAGAAAAATGTGAGTTCTTTTTTAGAAATATTATGAATATATGCTATATGTAAATAATTGTAATAATAACATGTACCAGAAGGAAGTGTATATGCTATATATTAATGCTTGTAGTAATAACATGAACCAGAAGGTATATGATGGTACTCCATGATGTCTAATTAAAACAAATACAATGCAGGAAAAACTTTGCACTGATAAATGGTGTCTCTCTATAACCTTTTTTTCAGAAATTTTCATTTATTTGCCCTTTAAATATACAAATATGTTTATGAATCATAATTATGCAAATATCTGGAAAAGGAAGTGACATACAGAACTGCATTGCACTAAACTGAAGATCACATTTGCATACATCACATTCATTCTAATAGTTGAGGCTATCTGCTATATTAAGAGAGCTATTAACAGTTAAAACAACAAAACAGGATCCAACAAAGCAGTTTATAGCAAGTTTTCTCTCTCTGACGTCTCGGCCTAAGCCTTCAAGGAGTACCCTTTAACTATTAACAGTTGTTGTGTAATTATAATTATATTTAAATTTGCATATTATGGAATTACTTGTTCAAAATAAAATTCAGCAGTCAACAAAAAAGCCAGCAAGTGTTGGTAATAACCATATCAAAAACTGATTTATTGACCAGAGGGAGGAAAACCCCCCTGCTGAAATGCTGCTATAGTAGAAAACAATAGCAGAAAAAGCTTTTGAACAAAAAAGCAATACATTCCAATAATATTGAATTCAAACCGGTTTCGGCTCCAATGAGCCTTCTTCAGTGAAATAGAAAAATGGAAAAACAGAGTATCACAGTACACACACATATATATGGATTGGTCCCACCCATGGTCCAATCCAAACACAGAATTCACAATTGGTCATTAAGACCAGGTGCAAACAGAGCTCCAAGTTTAATAATCCATTTTTTCTCCTTGGAGCTAAGTAATTCCTGCCAAAAATGTTTATCATTACATTTCCCTCTAATACAATCAATGACCACAAATTTATATGAAGCAGATACATGTTGCAAACAGTGTTTATATAAAGCATTGCTAGTCGTTTCTTTTGATGTCACTCAAATGCTCACAAATTCTGAGCGAGAAAGCTCGAGAAGTCTTTCCAACATAGAAAGCAGAACAACTGCAAGTCACCAAATAAATAACCCACTCAGTGTTGCAGTTAGCCCAAAACTTGATATCAAAAACTTGTGATGTGTTTTTACTAGTAAATTCATGAGTGCGTGAGACACGAATGCAGAATGAACAATGCCCACAGGGAATACATCCAACAATGGGTTTACCTGAAATAGACCGCTGAGTTGGTGCAGAATAGTCAGCACCCATTCTCTTGTAATGACTCAATTTAGAACCAATGGTTTGTCCCCTTTTGAATGAAAAAGAGCAATGATCCGGTAACATGGAACAAAGTTTTAAATCAGCTTTAAGAATGTTCCAATGTCTATGTATGATGTTTTTAAAACCTTGTGTATTACGTCCGTAAGTTGTTATCAAACGTAAAGGTTGTGACTGCTGACCATTATTCTTGTCTTTATATGTTAATAAATCGTCCCTATTTAGGCTGGACACAAACCTTTTGGCAACATGTATCGAACCTGGACGATAACCCCTCTTAACAAATCTACAAGTTAGATCATCCTGGGCATCATTGAAGAATTGGTGGCTAGAACAGATTCTCCTGGCTCTAAGAAACTGAGATTTCGGTATATTATGGATGACATGTTGTGGGTGGAAGCTGGTAGCATGTAATATTGAATTAAATTCAGGGAATTTCCTAAACATCCTGGAGGATAAAGTGTGATCCTGATTCCTGATAATTTCTACATCGAGAAATACTATCCTTGATTTGTGATAAGTCAATTTAAATTCAATCCCCCATATGTTGTTATTCAAATATTCAAGAAATTCCATGAGATATTGTTCATCAGCCTTCCACACCAACCAACAGTCATCCAAATACCGACGCCAGATATCCATCTCACACATATATATATTGTGTGTAACATCATAAATTATGATCTCTTCAATGTATGCCATAAACAGATCTGCATATATGGGTGCAAAAGATGCACCCATAGCAGTACCCTGCCTCTGCCAATAACAAAAATTCTGAAAATAGAAAACATTGCTAGTCAGCACATATTCTGTAAGGCATACAAGAAAGGTGTTAAATCCAGATGGATATAAACCTGATCTAGCCAACCAATAATCCAACGCTTGTAAGCCCGCCCAATGGGGAATGTTGGTATAAAGAGAGGTGATGTCCAGGGTACATAATAACCAATGAGATTGAAGTTGGGAGTTATTGATAATATCCAAAAATTGGGTGGTGTCTTGAATCCTAGCTCTGATTTGACTCAATAACGGTTTTAGATATAGAGTCAGATATTCTGATAGTGGTTCCGTAAGGGACCCATTTCCAGAGACTATTGGTCGCCCAGGTGGCTTAGTGGCATGTTTGTGAATTTTTGGCAACAGATATAAGTACTGTCTTTTAGGTGACCCAACCAATAGTTGCTCTTTCACTTCTTGGGTGATAATACCTTCTTCCACTGCCTTAGTTAGAAAATCATCAATCTGGCATTTAAAGTGGGGAGAAGGATCCACTAACATCTGCCTATAATATTGTGTGTCACCCAATTGTCTCATAGCCTCACCATCATAGGCAATTTTGTCCATTATCACCACCGCTCCTCCTTTGTCGGCTGGAATAATGACCAAATTTTTGTTACCAATCAACTCATCCAAACAACCTAAATCCTCAGTAGTCAAGTTATTATGAATAACTGGAAAGTCTTTGAGATTACAATGTATGTCCCATAGGACATTTTTTTGGAACACCCCTACTAAGTGATTCATAGGTGGAGTAAAGGTTGATTTTTTGAATCTGAAATTACCAACTGTATTACAAGACACATTGGAAACATTACTATCCACATTGCTGTCAAAAAACACCTTCAGATTTAATATACGACAAAAATTGGTGACATCCTGTGCCAGAGACTGCTCAGAGACAAAAAACCCTGGAACAAAATTGAGCCCTTTATTTAATAGTTTGGTTTGTGCATGGGTTAAATCATAAGATGAAATATTGTGAACATTAGAATCTGGACTTATTGCTGTGTCATCATCTTCATTAATGTTTCCAAACTGTGTTTGGATTTTGTATTTCCTGTGCTTCCGCCCCCCTCGTCGGTATCTAAATTGAGAGGGTGTGTCAAATTGTCCCTTTTGGACATGGGTGGTCCCTCACCTGAATGCGTATCTGATTCTCCTTCAGTGTTAGATGAATAATCTTCCCCAGATGTTCCACTTGACAAACCAGTTTTGGTCTTCAGAATAGACCTGGGCCTTTTTCTTTTTGGAGTGGATGCTCTTTGATCATGTTTATGATCATCCCTGGACAATCTGAAAGATACATTCTTGGAATTATCAAAAGGTTTCCCCCTCTCATAATCACCCACATCACGAAGAAATTTTTTAATTTTTCTATCTTTAAGCGTGGTTTCCAATTTGGACAAATCTGTGGTAAGTTTCTTAACCTGTGTGGTGAAAGAATCACAAGCTTCAAACTTGTTCGTCTGTAAGCTTAAAGCATCTAGATCCTTGATACCCTGCTGTACCTTACGCCCGTAAAAAAACTCGGCCAAAGCATCCACAAATTGGGATGAGGCCGACTGTTGAATTTGACCCCAATCTTGAATCAACTGGTCATCAATATCAGAAACCAAAGGTTGTATTTTAACCCTAAGACCCCGTGGGGTAATATGTTTTTGTTGATATGCCTTGAACAAGCGTAAGTGCCACACATTAGTCCTGACCATCTTCATATGTTTGCCCAGTTTGTTAAAAAATATGTCACATTGTGCATCCACATCAGACCCAACCACATCCGTCACAATAGATGAACCATGCTTGTCCAAACCAAACACAGATAAATCATGCATGTCAGCTGACAAACCCTGTATAATGGGTGACAATGCCATGTTTATAATTAGTAAATTTTCTTACTTAAACCAAACCAGTTGAATTGTGCTTCAAAAATTGAACACCTGAAACAAATGTTACTTAAAGCTCAATAAAGGCTGATGTAAATATGAACACACCAATAGTCCAATGTCCATAAGTAAACCAAAAATTGAATCAAAAAATTTTGATGATCCAAAGTCAGACCATTATACCTTCAACACCATAAAGTACATTATATATAAATAACCTGTTGTGTGTGTATAAGTCTGATGGATCAATAACCATTCAAATGGACCAATACAATAAACAGCCCAAACGACCTTCAAAAAATATCCAAGGTCCTGTTGCTGTGTATAGGTCTCAATATTATCAAGACAAAATACCAATGAGCTGTCAACACCTATGCATCACTCATAATATATTGAATACAGTATATAATATACTGAGATCAATGACATAATGTGGAGCATGAACCACAATTCATCAATTGTCATTAATGAAAGCCCATTATGAACTAAAGTGTGTTTCTTGAAGCACAACAAAACTGGCACCAGATCTGTAAAAACAAGCTGGTATATAGCCAAAATAGACCAAATGGTGTTTGGTGAACAAAACCTGATTCAATGCAACACCCAAACAACATGGACCCCCCCGACACATATATAAAAAACAAAATAGTCAATGGATATAAAAAATAAATATGTCACCAGACATAAAACAAACATGTATCAACAATTATTATTGAAAAAATAGTCATCTGACCACAAATCAAAATGGACTATCCAAAACTCGACCTATGCAATATATGTGTAAAGAATTGGACATCATCCAGATTCTGGTTGTGATAAAAATTATAACCTAGATCAACCCCATAAGATATATGTATATCACAACCATTAAACAAAAATTATCCAGAATGACGTAATGTCCAATCCAAAAAAGCACATAATCCTGCAGGCCAAGTAAAATGCAATTATCTACAAAAATTGAACATGTCATAACCAGTTGAAATGAGTATTAACACAGACTCTAGTCCTAAATGCTAGCCAAATCAACAGAAATCTAGATCAACAAACAAACCCAGCAAAGTTGGTTTGATGAAAATGTCATGAACCAACTAGTGATTTCACCATTTGATAAATTTACAAATACATATAGATGTAAACCAGCAAGTTTAAATAAGCCCCAAGGTATAAAATAGATGCAACAAAATAGTCACATACAGGCACAGGGCATTAGACAAAAAATTAAACCTGCATAAAATCGAACCCCCGTCTGGTCACCTTCCGACTAATTAAACATCGTATCAAATAATTCACATTGAACACAAACCATGGACCCACAAGCAAACTATAATAACTAAAGAAACCTACCACCTATCATACTCGCCAGTGAAAACACCCACCAGCCCATCCTATTGACCAGCTGAATGTCTAATAGTCATGTAATGTTTCCTGTGTTTGATTAAACATAGAAATGCAAAATCCAAACATATAACCAAGCAACAGCAAAAGCGAATTGCAGTAAGGCACCTTAATCTGAAATAATTGGCATGTCCTATAGTCATCTAATATAAATAACAGTTCGTATAAAGTCCTGACAGTGCAATTAATAGCACAAAAAATTTTTGTTGAAAAGTGCAAATATATTATAAAATGCAAATCACCATAAGAATAGAAACATCTTATTGTGATGAACATCACCACACGGTGAATTCCGACAATATATAGGCCGATCCAAACATCCAGAACTCATCAGAACTAACAAATTAGTATAGCGACGCCAAATATGGCCAAGAACAATCAATTACAATGGTGGTAAAGAGTGCAAATGAGACAAATTAGATCAAACAGTCACACATCAGACTCGTCATCCGTTATGGATTGTGCATAAAAAATAATGTTCGCGTAAACCGCGAAACATACATCCTACCAAACAGACAAAAAATTACATGAAAAGTTAGCCAAATAACATACTGTACAATAGATAAATAAGCTCACCCTAAACTTTTTAGTTAAATGAGCATGCGACTGTGTAATGATATCCACTGTATCAAACAAACTGTAAGGTGGCAATAGCATGGAAGCCACAAACAAAGGTTTGTGACTATAGCATTATATATAAACAAAAAACACTAAGCATACTATACTGAAATGCAAATAAATGTATCGTCCAGCAATGTTGTGAGCAAATAGTTTAACTGAGTCCAGATCGCCGAAAAAGCCGGAACATCTTCCGATGATTCAAATTCTTCGTCTCATAGATCCAAACAGGAAATAGAATGACGTGAACATCCGGAACAGCTCAAACTGCACAAACAATAATGCATTAAAATTACCATTATTACTGACTGACATATTAATAGCACCTTTTTGAAGAAGAAGAATGTGTGCTAAATATGTTTTATATTTAACTTTTTTAGTAACTTTAATATTTTTTGAGATATATACATGTGTTTGCAGGTAGATCAGGAATGTGCACCTCAAGTAAAAATAAATCTACAGGTGTCAGATGGTATGCAATTCCACTTAGGCCAGGAGTGAAAGAATTAAGTGTAACTTAAAGTACATTTGTCATGGATGGTGTAGCAGTGCAGCGTTAGCGTTGTCACCTCACCACAAGAGGTTCTCCAGTTTGATTTTTGGCAAGAGTGCCTTCTGTGTGGAGTCTGCATGTCCTTCCTGCATCCATGTGGGTTTTCTCCGGGTACTCTGGTTTCTTCCCACATTACAAACACATGCATCTGGAGTGTTTATCCTCAGGCCTCCTCTGAAAATTGGCTTTGTTCCAAGTCAGGCTTTCCTAGTAAATAAATGTTCTGAAGCATTTTGTTCTACAGTTAATTTAATTTCCAGTTATATACCCCATGGTAATGTTCATAGGTTCATAAGTGTTTAAAAGGCTAAGAACCACAAGGGCCTATTTAAGCCTAGCTATGCATCCCAAATCTCTGACAAATTCTGGTGCCCTTGATAAGTGTAAGCATGGGCCTGGGACATGAACCATTTACAGGTTACCTGTGTCCATTAGAGACATAGGTGCCAAACCAGGGATGAATTGAGTTAGGGAGGAACTCTGCTTCACGTGGATGGGAAGCCTGTTCAAAAAGACAATGGTAGTCTCTGGGATACATACCTGTCTCTCCAGCAGTTCCTATTTATATCACAGGCAAGGTTTAAGTCTTTAGAATAGGTAATTCTGATTTGTTGGGGTCCATCATAATGGGGTCTGACAATGCCTTGTATGCCAGGCATAGATCTCCCTTCAATAGCCTGTAGATCTTCTGCTCAACAGCCACATGATTTTGCATAAAAAAAAAAAAAAAAACTGAAGATTATAGTGTTTTTTCAATTTCACTGTTTAATCAGTTTTGCTACATAGCCACCACACCCATAATATGACGTCACAATATACATTGGGTAATGATTTACATAAACCACAATGTATAATGGTTAAAGAAAATAGTTTACATCTTTAGCAGAACAGCTTCTTCTTTACATTGTGGAGTTAGTACCACATTATCATGAGTTATTTCTCAAGGTAAGGTTTTCCACCTGCAATATATATAGTTTTTAACATGTCTATTTAACATAAAAAGCCTATGTAGTGTGGTGGGTTAATGTAGTGTTATAGTTGAGAGGGGCCCAGGTTTGACACTTTGTTGATGTGTTTATTTAACTCTCTCAGCTATGCATCATTCTATGTGTTACCAGATGGGTAGCAGACTGGCTCACTGATAGAACCCACCTAGTCAAAATAGGGGAAGCCACCTCATGCAGTAGAACCGTAACCAGCGGTATACCCCAAGAATCAGTCTTGGGGCCTCTGCTATTCGGGATATACTATTCTGAGGTGCAAAACAAAACCAATGGGATATGGCTGACCAAGTTTGTTGCAAGCTGGGTGCTGTCATCAGTTCCACTAGTAATGTGGACATCCTCCAGCCTGATATGGCTGACCAAGTTTGTTGCAAGCTGGGTGCTGTCATCAGTTCCACTAGTAATGTGGACATCCTCCAAGAGGATCTCACCCAAGCAAATGACTGGTGCCAGAAATATAGCCTCAAACTGAATGCAAAAAAATGCATCATCATCCCTTTTGGGGAGAGTGATGTCTCCACAAATTATCACATTGATAATAAGGTCCTAAGCACGCAATCAGTTGTGAGGGACTTGGGCACCCAGGTTGATAGCAAACTGATTTTGACCACCATATTGCATCCATTGTATGGGAAGCTTTCTACACGGCCCGCCACATTAGTAAGGGTATCTCATCCAGGGACAAGGTGATCATAACATCCCTGTATTTTTCCCTTATAAGACCCATTATTGAGTACAATGCCCCTTTCGGCGTGTACCTCACAAAGAACAGGCAGCAGCTGGACAGACCACAGAGGTTTCTCACCAGAAGAATCCAGAGCCTCAAACATCTATCCTACACAGATAGGCTAAAAGCCCTGTCCCTCTACTCAGTCTCATACAGACTCCTCAGAGGTGACCTCTGTCTGACATATGAAGCAATCTCAGACCCCACCCTAATGGGACTGCTGCATATCCGCAAGTGAAGTTCCACTCACGTAACTTGCATGCATGACCTCAACCTAGTATGTGACATCAATACAACTTGTTGGCAGGACAGAATGTCTCAGAGACTCCGCCTTTTGTGGAATAAAATCACTCTCCACATCAAGCAGAGTACCTCATTAACCCTTTTTAAGTCCAAACTGGATTACTGGATGGGGAAGAGAAAATACACTGCCTGAGGTTCCACCTGTGTCCCTGCTGGACAGTGGCTTATGGTGCTGACTTGTTGGAACATTTATTTATTTATTTGTTTTTGTTTAGCATTTGTTTACCGGGAAAGTCCGACTTGGAATAAAGCCAATTTTCCGCAGGGAGAAATGCTCCAGACGTATGTTTTTGTAATGTGTGAGGAAACCGGAGTACCCAGAGAAAACCCACATGAACACAGGGAGGACATGCAGACTCCATACAGAAGGCACTCCAGCCAAGAATTGAACCACAGAACCTTTTGCTGTGAGGCAACAACACTTCTGTTCCACCACTGTGCCATCCAACATGGGCTAAATTCTTGGCTAGGCTTGTAAGGGCTTCAGGGCCAATAGCCTAATAACTTCCTATGATCCTATGATCCTAAAATATAGTAGTCTATACGTTAATTTAAGTAGTAAGGCATTGTGGGTTCAGTCTTTCATGAGTCATGGAAGGGGTTTCCAGGTGGAAGAAAACCAAAACAGAAGGTATACTTATTAACAAAATAAATAAAAAAAACTTGAATGATGTTTTACCCAACTAAAAGGGTTTGTAGATTACATTTGCCACAGAATGTGACCAATACACTTTAAGAAAGGAAAAAGGAAACAAAATACACAATGTTTCCATGATGAAAAAGTTGATAAAATATGAAGGGCTAAAAGTATTCAATAGGTATGAAGGAAATGATGGTAGAGTGGAAATGGCTGAAGGTGGAGTTCACACAGCATTATGGAGTGTGGACTGGAAAAGGAGATGACAGACAGATATTTAGTTAGTTAGTTAGTTAGTTAGTTAGTTAGTTAGTTAGTTAGTTAGTTAGTTAGTTAGTTAGTTAGATAGTTAGTTAGATAATAAAGGAAGGAAAAGGAATGCAAGGATAACTTGCATGGTTAGCAAGAAGATGAAATGAAGAAAATCTTGGGAGGAAGTTTAATCAAGTTAACTCAGTGCATTGTATGACAAGGGAAAGAAATGGCACAAAGATTCACCCCATTCCTGTCCCCTTGGTACCGTCGCTCTTTCTTCTGAAATCATTTATTTCATTTTTCTAGGAAGTGACAGGAAAGAGAAACTTAATATCAGAGTTGCTCACTGTTTTCCTCATCACTTTATTACAGCTTTCTTCAGTGACATTCTTCAGGACAGAAAGAAGTCTCTTACATTTGCTTTACTGTGAGATGCCCAAAGGCAACATTTCTTGCTGAAGTAGGATTTTTAGCTGAAAAGTTCACACTGTCATATAAGAAGGATTTGTTTTCATTTATGAGACTGAAGACTTAGTATTGTGCAGTTTTAGCTTCTTTGTTTCTTATCCTTGTCAAGGCTACTATTTTTATAGTTATTAAACTTCTCGTTCCTCTTTCATGGGCAGAAATTATATACATTATATAAGTCATCAAGTGAAATGCTATTCAGCTTGTAATGCAAATTCTAGATACAGTACACAAAATAAAACTACATGCACATTAAGTGTTTTGTGTATGCATGTATGTGTATCTGTTCATAGGTGCATATCTATCTTCCTGTGTGTGTGTGTGTGTGTGTGTGTGTGTGTGTGTGTGTGTGTGTGTGTGTGTGTGTGTGTGTGTGTGTGTGTGTGTGTGTGCATGTGCGTGTGTGAGGGTGTGTGTGGGTGTGTTTGTGTGTGTGTGTGTATCTGTTAATTGGTGCATATCTCTCTACGTGTGTGTGTGTGTGTGTGTGTGTGTGTGTGTGTGTGTGTGTGTGTGTGCGTGCGCATGTATGTGTGTGTGTGTGTGTGTGTGTGTGTGTGTGTGTGTGTGTGTGTACCTCTCAACTGTACAGATTGTCACAGAATGTCCCTATTTTTGCCTCATATTTTTGGAATGTTTCTCACAAAATTGTGGTTTTCTGGCAAATCATTGGCAAATCATGGAGGGCCGAAGTCAGAAAAATAAAGACAGACATTTGAGTTTCTGACTTCATACCTTTCAGAAAAGTCATGCTAAAGCAAAACCTGTTATTCTATCAACTTTCAAAGTTTGAAAAAGCATTATTTAAAAAGTGTCCCTATTATTGGGCCTTTGTACCCCCATATTTTATGGCTTTGTCCAGATTTCTTGCTCTAAGAGGTTGAAAGGTATGTGTGTGTGTGTGTGTGTGTGTGGGGGGGGGCATATGCATGTATGTGTGTATGTTTACAACTGGTACTATTCTAACAGATACTCTGGGGAGTGTAGAAGCCACCCCCAGGATATTCAACTGATTCATAAAATATTGACACTGGAAGGCAGGTATATTTATTTATTTACATTTGTTAACTGGATAGATGACCTTGTCCAAGACTATATTCAGTCATAATTCTGTCCAGTAAACAGAGTCGCAGACAATGGACTATACAGTTAATAGCAACACAGCACATCAAGATGAAAACATAAACATGATTATTTGCTGACCTGGCTAGCTGTATAAAGGAACTGTGTCCAGTTTAAACAGTCAAGTATAAAATACAGTACTCATTAACTAGGATGACAGAAATTACCAATTGTTTTAAACACAATATCAGAAGAGGAAAAAAATATGTAGGACATATTAGTTTTGTTAATAGCAAACATAAAAACAATGCAAGTTCTGATTAATTAATCAAAAACAACATTTCTCTAACACTGAAGCTGCCTTGGCTTTTTTCACAGAAGATCAATGTTGGGAAATGTCACATAATTAAAATGTTAACTATTCAGTATTGTTTTTAAATGAAATCATAAAAACACAAAAGGATAATAATCAGTGCATATGTACTTGTGACTTCATGCAAATACTAGAAGGTTATTGTTATTATTTTTTTTACACGAATGCACACGCGCAAGTGTGTGTGTTGAGTTGTGGCAGGGCCAGGATTATCTCTTACATGAGGGCCCTGAATGTACTTTTATTATATTTCGGAGTACTTCAAGGAAATTTACATTTTTTAAAAGAAGCTCTCTGTGACATGGCAAATGTATGGACTAACAATCCATAATTTTCTTTGTTTTACTAGAATTTACCTTGTCCATGTTGTAGAAATCAACTTGATTTTCAACATTTACTAAACTAAATGGTTCAATAGTGCTAACTTATTTTGCAATAAGTGCTAACTTATTATTATTATTATTATTATTATTATTATTATTATTATTATTATTATTACTACTACTGAAATATCAAGGCAGGCAACATATTCTTGTTTTTCAAGACCACAACAGAAACATTAAAAATTGTACGTATGAAAGTTTTAAAGTCCTAATACAGGGCATGGTTTATTTGTGAGTCAATCACAAATTAGACTGTTCTGTAAGTCTAATAGTTTAGCTCAAAGGATGAAAGCTATAAGCTGCTAACAAACTCCATACTGTAGTCTTGAATTTGAATTTCTTATTCTCCATTTGCCAACTGTGTGATTTTGAGCAAATGATATAATCTGACAGTCCTCTTCAAGTGATTTTATCTGGTAATATAAAATCAAAACAGTGTGTAGAAAAAAAGCTATAGCCACTTACTCCCTTTTTCACTTATAACAATAGATTTCAGACAAATGATCTACAGTTTTATTATTAGGCTTCCAGTTTGAGACATTAGGCCATATTGATGGCGTCTTAAGGATCTTTCAGTGTTAAATCTGATTCAGGAAGGCTACTGTTTGCCTACCTCCACCATAGTTTCAGTAAAGCCATACAGATGAAACTTAGGAGCATATAGTATATACAGGTGTGTGGTTCTTGAATACCTGCATTAGAGGTTTTCATAAAACATGCTAAATAATATGTATGCAAAGACTGCAGGTAATCCACCAACAGTTGTGTCCCCAGCACCTATTCTTTGCTCATGAATCAGGGTCAGAGCCAAAAATAATGTGTGTTTGTGCTGGGGGTGGGGAGTAAAAGGCACAATATCATGGATATTTTTAAATATTATTCCAATTTTCTTAAAAAAGTTAATGGAACAATAATTTTTACACCAAGATGCATTTTCGGAGCAATAATAATATAAAGCTCTAATGCACATTACTACTGATTATAATTGTCAGTGATTTGCCATAAACATAAACATTTTAGAAATGACAGGGCAAAATATAAAGCAAAACAGGTGACAGTTGAGAGGTATATTGAAGAGATAACAGATCCATACTATTGAGATAAACTACTAACACACACACTCTGTATAACATTGTATACATTGCAGTTTCTGTGTGGCTGTGACACCATTTATCACACACTGAAACAAAGAGCCTTCATGTTGTTAGTATTACACCTCACCTACCTGGTTACAGTATGTAAAGAATCAAAGGGGAAAGTGCATGGAAATGACTCCATTTTATTCACCTGTCTTACAGTTTATCACTGGTATAAATATTGCAGGACATTGCAGAGAGGGAAGTTCTTTCCACAAATCATGTCTTGCGATTGCTAATACATTGAATACATGTATAAATAAAAGTTTACTGTCATTGTGATACGTGTTTTGCAAATATTATTTCCTTGAGCTCTCCTAGTTAATTACAGAACATGGTTTATTTGCAGAATCGTCTACAAATAAGTTTAACTATTGCATGCTATGCAGTATACCTTGATCAGATCATATAAAGATACTATTGCAGAAAGCACATAGGTTCATAGGTGTGTACTAGTCTAATGACCCTGGAGCCTTTATAATCCTAGCCCATAGAAGTGCCCAGGCATTGTGCAGCCCGATGTTAGTTCCCAGTGCCTCAATGAAGTACAGTCACTGGAGTGATAACCGGGATGAACTTTCTATTTCCCATCCACTCATCAAGATGTCGCTTGAAGAGGGCCAGTGAGGTGCTCTGCTTGACATGTATGGGAAGTCTATTCCAGAGCATGGGCAGTCTCTGGTTATGATTCTGCCCCTCCAGCATGTTCTGCTGATTGTGGTAATGAGGTTGAGGTCTCTGGACTGTGTGGTGTGGAGGGATTGGGATTTCTTTAGATGTAGCATTTCTAACAGAGCTTGGTCAGACATGGCAGACTAGTTTGGAAGTATGAAAATGCACGCCCCCCCCATGCTACTTCTTCTCATGTTACTGACCTAAGTATATATTCTTGATCCATTCTACTTAGTTGTTATTACATTTCTCTGGTTTACGGTTGTCCATAAAACACACTCTTTGTTGAAAAGCAAGTTGGTTATAAGCAAAAAAAAAAAAGTTGTTTTTTTTACTTTTCTTCTACTTGTCAGCATCAAGGTTACTGTACCTCATGTTAAGAGTGATTCTTAAGAGCATCTACCTCTTTTGAGGGGTATGAATTTCATCCAACTGCATTCTATCATGTCCTTGGCTGTTTTTCTACTTCACATATACCAGATATTTCTTTGATTAATATGCTTACTTATTTGCATTTGTAGCAATACTTTGCTGACTGTTCTAGCACAGCATTCTGATTTGACTATCTTGGCATAAGATTAAACATTAGCTGTAACTACTGGTGACAAGTGAAACAGAGAAACTGATGACTCAAAAAATTTTTATATATATATATATATATATATATATATATATATATATATATATATATATATATATGATTTACTATCAAAGTTTCAATTGCACATTGCCGTTCCATAGTCTTATCGAACGAAATCTATGAAAACTGGAATGCCAAAATTTCACATCTCTGAAAAAACACCAAACTTCAACATTTACTTATGGTTTTGGACCTAGACACAAGAGTTACCATGGGTTGAGAGGGAGGTGAGATTTAGCATTCCAGAATATTATTCGACATTTGCAGTGTTCAGAGTTTGGACATTGCATATTTTGACTTGGTGAATGTGCAATCGAAATTTAGATAGTAACCCTATAGATAGATAGATAGATAGATAGATAGATAGATAGAGAGGTTCTGAGGTTCAATTCTTGACTGGAGTGCCTTCTGTGCAGAGTCTGCATGTCCTCCTTGCGTTCGTGTGGGTTTTCTCTAGGTGCTCCGGTTTCCTCCCATGTTACAAAGACATGCGCCTAGAGTGTTTCTCACCACGCCTCCACTGAAAATTGGCTTGCTTCCAAGTTGGACTTTCTCGGTAAACAAATGTTAAATAAATAAATTGTGCTAACATTTTATAACAGATTGCCTCATACATCATCTCTCATATATTACTGATACTGCATTGCGTTTTTAGTTAAAGGAGTTTAGATTCTGATACAAACTCTATTAATTGTCTTTATAATCCACAAAGAGTCCCCTTTTTTATAAATATAGTCAGTTATCTGTTGTACCAATTAAAAGTAGGAAACATGAAAACGTTTGCACCCACAGAACTTTAGTAAACAGAGAATCATTGATCATATTTTAGCACAGAACAGAAACAGCCTACAGCTGGAATTACTGGAAATGGGATGAACAGCTAAGCAACTAGGGACGAGTTTATGCTTTATTTACTTTGTTGTTTGTTTTTTTTTTTGTTTGCTTGTATATATTTATTAATCAGGGTAGAGCTCTGATCCTGGGACTGCAGATATGTATCAGATGTTTTAAAGTATATTTGAGGGATAACATAAAAAAATTAGCAAGTATGCAAAATCTCATAGAAATGACGACATTTACATATATACAGAATATTAAAACATGATTACGAGGGTATACAGCCATAACAAATGAAGTGAGGCATTTCCATGTAAGCATGTGTGTCTTGTGCTGCAGGCTTCTAGGTTGTAACTCCTTATTAAAAAGAAAAATGTAAGAAGCATTATTTAAAAAAAAATCAGAAAGCTGTCTCAATTTTCTCTTTTAGTTCTGGTCCTGAGAAAACCATAGGCTGGACAAAAGTCAGCTATATCCACTTACTGGGTGGTTTTCAAAATGCCCTGGCAGCAAACTTACTCCACCAATCCACAGAGATCTTTCATGTTGCTGTTGCCTGAGGATATCATTCAAAGAAGATTTTACTGAGCTGGTACATGAACCAGCAAGGAACCCTACCTATTGGCTCAGCTGGTTCAAGAGATTGAAAGTAAAAGGAAGTAACTGGCGGAGTGTGGTAGAAGGAGAGCAAGAACAAGCTTGTTTTTATTTTTTTAAGTCTATTTTTTTACAGACAGTGTTCCTGCTACTGCCAGCACGTGGGGACATTAGAAGTACTATTAAAGTGTGAGTGTAAGCGTGTGTGTGACAATGTAGATGTTCTCAGCTGTCCCTGATTTTGCAGAATGCTTATTTTTTTGCCTCATATTTTTGGTCATTTCCTCCTAAATTTTGTGTATTTTATGGAAAATAAGTGAATGCTGCGGTGACTAAATAGTGATGGCAAAAATTTTAATTTCAGATTTAACGGCTTTCAAAAAGTTCTGTAAGTGCAATGCCTGTTATGCTAGCAGGTTTTGAAGAATATAAAAGTGATAGCTGTCCCTGTTTTTTGGTCCATTGTCCACCATTATTTTAGCTTTCTTTGTGACTCATGATCTAAGATGTTAAGAGGTGTTTTGGTGCAGTAGTGAGTTGCACAATGTATTCTGATAGCAATGCACTGTCAAGTTAAATTCCTGTATAGGAGTTATTTGTGAATTTGTACTCTTTCATTTGACTGCAATCAAAGATCTGATTTGAACAGTCATACAAGTGCCTTTAGTCTGTGTATGTCTGTGTGCATATATGTGTGTGTGTGTGTGTGTGTGTGTGTGTGTGAGAGACAAAGCCAGAAATAATCGGGGGACAAAGCCGCAAAACTAGGGACAAATTTAAATATTACTCTTACAGACTTAGCAAGTTGTTAAAATAAAAGGTATTGTGTTAACATGCATTTTCTGAAGGATATGAAGTCTGAAACTCAAATACCTGTCATTATATTATAAATTCAGTCCTTACTGATTTGGCACAAAAATTCAGAAAACCACAAATTTTTTTGAGGAACAGACCAAAATATCAGGCAAAAATCTGGACATTCTGTGAAAATCTGGACAGTTGAGAGGTGTGTGTGTGTGTGTGTGCTAGGTGTGCATGCACATGTGTGTGTGTGCTTGTGTATGTGCATTTGTGGGGTTGTGGTGCAGATACTCTTAATTTCCCCTTATTTCACAAAATTTCTCTGATATTTCACCTCATATTTTGGTCTGTTCCAAGAAAAGTCTGTTGCTTTTTTTTGGAAAATCAGTGAAGATTGTAGTAATTAAATAATGATGGAGACATTCAAATTTAAAGTTTAATAGCTTTAAATAACTTGTTAATGCAAAATATGTTATTCTAACAGGTTTCTAAGTATTTGAAAGTAGTACCTGCTCCTCCATATACTTAAGGAGTTTGCAATGGGTTTCATACTGTATTTTGACAGCAGTGAGTTGAGAGGATACATTTCTGACTGGCAGTCATTTATGTATTTATTTATTCATTTATCTGATGCAATCAAACATTTATTTGTTGTTTTGTTTGTTTTTGTTTGTTTCCTTGTGTATAGTTATTTACCAGGGTAGGCCATTTTCAGGCTCAGGCTATGACTACTGGGATATAACAGATGTCTTAAAACAATTTTAGTGGATATCAGAAAAGCAGCAAGTATGCAATGTAGCAAATATCATACACGTGGCTGTTTACTGCTTGTCATATGTGTGTATGTGCACGTGTGTTTGGGTGAATGCATGCATATATGTACGGATGCATGCATGTATGTATGTATGCACTGAGGGAATAGATGCTCTCAGCAACCCCTGGTTTTGCAGAATGTTTCTGATTTTTTGCATCATATTTTGGTCTGTCTCTTGTAAAGTTTGTGTTTTTTTTTCTGGCAAATCAATAAGAATTGCAGTCTCTAAATAATGATGACAGACATCTGAGATACAGACTTAGCCCTCAAAAAAGCATGCTGATGCAATGCCTGTTAGTCTAGTTGCTGGGGCCCCTATTAGATCAAGGAAAAATCAAAATCTCAAACAGCTTAGAAGTCAAAAATACCATTCTTCATAATCGCTATTGTGAGATCGCGGTAGAGTGAAGATTGGAGAATTTGCCCTTTCCTCACTGTAGTGCGATCTCGGAGTTAGAATATGTATTTAGTGGGGGGTGTGGGGGCACAACCTCCCACAATAGCGATTTCAATTTCCTGCATTTCCGCTCATATGAGCGTCCAAGATTTTGAAGTTTCGTCTATATAATATAGACCCTGTTGCTATTGATAATTTTAGTTATTTGTCCGGTGTTATTTTTTAACATTCTTTTCAGCATTAAAATGTTTGTGTTTGGGGAGTTTGCCATGAGTTGCACTGTTGCCTGACAGTTATGAACTTTGAAGATTATATATTCTTGTGGTGGCAGTTATTTATGTATTTATTCATTCATTAATTAATTTGATTGCAATCAAACATATGATGTTTAGAGTCACATTCATATAACATGGCTGTAATTGATGGTCACATCTGCATGTGTGTTTATTGGGGAAGTAAATAAATTACTTTGGCTAATTGTTATAGATTCATAGATTCATAGATTAGTACTAGGCTAACTGTCCTTGTGGGACATTTTAAGCCTAGCCAATTACCCCACATGAGAATCAAACCAAATCAAACCCTGTGCCTTGCATCTGTAAGGTAAACACCTTAACCATTATGCCAATCTCCATTTTGATACCTGAGGTATATTCAGTCAATAACATTGGCTTTAATTGCTGGGTACATGGGTTGTCTCTGGATGAATGTGATTGACAATGCTGTCATTTGTTCAAAATAAGCAGCTATTAGTCTGGCTATTGTAGAAGTAATGTGCATTATATTATTTTTTTCATTTTCTTTCACAGATGAACACAGTAAGTGACTGTGGAAGTTTGGACGTGATGTGTGTGATTTTAAATGGTCATGTTCAGAGTGTTGCATCGAGTAGTGTTGCTGTCTAATATAACTTGGTTCTCTCATTGATTTTTTGTCTGTTTATTCCTTCTGTATGATGTCTGCATGTTTTCCTTGTCTCTCTGTGAATTTTATCCATATTCTTTGGTTTCTTCTCCCAGACTCTCAGCTTTATAATGTGTCTCTGAACAGTTGCTTTATTTTTTACTTTTCACCCTGATCTAACACCAGAGTGGTAATGAAAGAGAGGTAGGAAGGCAGGTGCTATACCAGATAGCCTGTATCCTTGCATTTATCTTCTCATTTTATTGGGGAACTAGTATTTTCTTAGTTTTGGACATTAAGCTTTCAACAGAACTCATTTTTACTTAAACAAAAAATAAGATAATATAAAGATCCATACTTATGATTATTTTTTGTTTAGGACATCCTCATAAAATCAAACCATTATAAAAAAAAAGAAAAAAAACTAAAAGATGCAAAGATGCACCTCAGAAAATCTAAGACTTTATGACATAAATTGCAGTATAGTCTTTTGTAGTTACAGAGTATTAAAAGCATGGTGGAGGACTTAAAAAGTAAGACAACGTATGAAAAAGAGAAAAGCAATATGTGTAGATGGTGTGAGGCCAGAATAAAGTAAAAAACAGGGAAGGGCACTGGGGATGTTCAGGAGACTAGTGGGTAATGGGGGGGGGCTCATTACATCTTTTGTTTGGACTCCATTTTACCCATGATTAGCCTTGTTGATTATAGCTAGACATCTAAGGTATATCTATTCTGTACTGTGGCTTTAATGAGTAAATATATCCTGCAGTTTTTGGATGAAAGTGAATGACCTCATCTGTTGATGGTGACAGATAATAGTTAGTCACCTGCTGTATCAGTGCAATGCCCCATAACATTTGTCTACATCCATTCAATTGCTTCCTCCAGTCCCCTTTGCTTTGGTTCTAGGCAGAGTAATAGATCAGCCCCCCTCCAGCAGCCTCCCCCCAGCAGCACCCCCTGCAGCCATTCCAGTGTCCAATTACTTGGCTATTTTTGTTCAAACCTGTCAGCATGCATGCTATTTTCTTCTTTACTTCTACAATGATTAGAGATATTTAATACTTTTATTTCAAGTTTTATAGCACAAACAGTGATAGCCATTTGCTTAACAAAACAATAGTCTCACAATGAAAACAAATTTAGCATGAACTGCCCTTGAAACTCACATTTATTGAAACCCACATTCAAAGAAAATGCATCTGGACACTGGTGGATTAAGTTTACCTTTGGGTTGTTTACATACCATAAGTTTCCTAGCACACAGTTTTAGGACCATGCATAAATTCATGTGTTCTTTGATGCACCATCCTGATTAATTATATTCCTTGTATAATACAGCATTACTTGTTAGAGTGTTTTTTTTTTAATTTGTAAGGTTTGAATTTTTTTCCAGTAATCAATGAAACAAAACATATTAACCGATAATGACAAAATTATCCATTACAGAACATTTCAACCACAAAAGGCCATTCAAACTTCTGTCATTACAGTCCGCAAATATCAGTCACAATCTCTGCAGAAGTAAAAGTAATCTGAATAATTCTATGTTAAAGAAATCTATAACTAGTGAAGAGGCTGCAGCTGGCGAACAATGTTACATTTCAGTTTCTAGTAGAAATTCAGCGTCTGCTGCCTTTGAAGAACAAATTGCCCATGTTACCTTTACAAAAAAAAAAAGAAAAAAAATTAGTAAACCATTAATATTGCAACTGGGAACTGGGAATGGCTATCAAACCAGCAACTGGTTTGTAGTTACTAGGCATCTCATCCAAAAGGAGGATACACTCAGGAGTGCAATACCCCTCCCCCCTTAAAATGTACTGCAATATCAGCACTCCAAGTACATGGTGTGGGAGCAAAACCTACAGCCTTCTGCACCAAATGCAAGTATGCTACCTGTTTTGCTAATAAAAAAAACACTGACGATGGCCATTTGCTAAACAAAAAAGTTGCACATAGAAAACAGACTTAGCATGAGCAATAGTAAATTTCTCTTCCCTTGAAACTCAATATTCTTCGAAAATGCTCAGAAACTCAACAGTCCTTGAAAATGCACTGGAACGCAACATTCTTTGAAAATGCACCTACTGATAAAAATTTGGTAGTTGATGTAGAGGTTTCAAGTTCTAGCCTCCTATAATCAAGGTAAAGGATGTGAGCCTGACTAGGGTAATCAACCTGCCATCCCTAACTGGGGAATTGTACATACATACATACATATACACCTCTAACCTGCTCTATGTTCACTTGCAATTCTCCATAAAAATTCTGAGCTTGCTCATCTCTTTCAAATGGAATGGCCCCAATGTTTAAATGTGGATGTGATGCATGCACAGATGCTACTAAGTATGCATGCTGCATGCATTACATTTCTTCTTTAAGGGTGCATGCAGAGTTCATTCCTAAAGAGTAAATGTAAGTTTTGTGGCACCCCCGGCCAGTTGCCCCCCCCCAAGCCAACAGGCCCTTGGCAACTACCTAGGTTGCCTAGTGTTGGATCCAGCTCTTGTAGCAGTCATGCAAAATAACACAGGAATGGCATCACATTAAAATATATATAGTATGTACTGTATCATTACAATGTGGAATATGGAGTGGATGCAGAGCTTTCACAAAAGGTGAGGGGATTGTTAAGGGGATAGAAAAACAGTTGTCAAAAGTTTTCTTTACAGCACAGACTGCATAGCAATAGTGTGATGTGAGTGTAAGGTTTGAGTAAAGGTTTAAGATCAGAGAAGGAGGGAAGTAAAATGGTAAATATAAGAAGACTGTTAGTGGGAATGGGTAGGTATGATTGCTATGGGTTAATGGAACACTGTGTTGTGAGAGTTTAACAAATATCTTTGGGACTGCTGTTGTTGATGCTGGAGAAAAATGCCACAAGAAATAAAAAATCAGAGGGGGCATAATGTGCGTTGATGTGGAGACAAGTAAGAGTGGCATACACTGAATAAGGATCAGTTCTGAGTCTGCAAACAGGGGGCAAGAAAGCACAAGACAGTAATAGAAAGGCATCTGGAAATGTTTGACAGCAAACTTTTGTGTTGATAGGATTGAGAACATGCTGGATTAAATCTAGATCACCTTTACTTCATTAGCATAGACCAGTATGTAATATTCTACATGATGACCTCTTAAATCAAACTGTGTTGCATTCTAGAAAGAAAAAAATATAATGCTGTATCTAATAATCATGAATTTGTCAGAAGTGAAACTTTCAGATTTAGAACTGAGTTGGTCTCTAGGGACACAGAATTGCAATTACATATAGTTTATAATAAATATAGCTTGAAAATCATTTGTACAGATGTTGGAATGCTGGACTTTGTCTAGTAATCATGGCCAAGATAAGGCAAACATAAACACACAAAGAATACTGCAATAAAGTAGTATAAGAAGCAGGAAGGAAGGGTAGATGGACATGGAGAAGAAACAAAACTTTTTTCACAGACACAACACACTTCTATGTAGTTAGTGTGTTGGAAAATGTGCTCAAGCAATTATGTGAAACAATAGTAACTGGCATTCAGGAAATTTAGGGATACTCTAAATAAGGAGGACAACTAAGATAAGATTACAAATGTGAAATCATCAAATGCACCAACTCGGAAAAAAATAACAAGCATTTTTATCAGAGAAGGATGCACTTTTTATACACGCATTAAGTACTGAAGAAAATTGCAAATTAAATTTAACATAGAAAAATTAATTGTAATAAAGTTAATCCAGGAATGAGAAACTGACAATAGGTTGATGGAACAATGGAAAATAGTCCTGAATATATGATTCTGACAAATGTCCACAAAAGAGTAGTAAGAGGAAACGCTCATAGCAAGCAGTAATGTTTTGAATGGAAATAAATGATACAAGTTCATTCGCACAGTTGGAACCTCCAAATTGTATCAATGGTATAACTTTCATATGGCATAACATTGCATAAAAAATGTCCATTGACAATGGAGATCTCTACCACACTAACTTTGTAGTTGCTGAAACTTCAATATACTGGAATATCAATTTCCCATTGTTTATTAATCTCAGATATATTATATTTAAAATTACAGCTTTTTGGGGGATTCATGGGTCTTGCCTGCTATAGATATTTTTTTTGAAATATTAATAGTATATTGATGTTTTGCTACAATGCTAATAAATATTATACTTCTGTGCTTGGAATACTGTTATGGATTCCTCACAAGAAAGGATCTTGGGAGCATTTAAAACAATAATAGATGGACAAGGGAAGGTACTTCCTGCAAACTTCTTTTTTGATTAATTTTTGTTGAAATTTTAAACATTCTTAAAAAAAACATACATGAATCCAGCCTTTGTTATGATTATATCAATTTCATTAATAAACATAGCATACCAACCATCAATTTACGTTGTCTCAAAAGATATGATTATAACACAGGACTTTAACATATATTAAAATCATGATGTCTATCTGTGCGTGTGGTTTGTGTGTGTGTGTATATATATATATATATATATATATATATATATATATATATATATATATATATATGTAATGCTTCTTTATAACATTTAAGTTTCATAAGTTTAGATTGCCAAGCAGTCACTCAAACCACCCCCTACCTCCTCACAGCCTCCTCAGCTTCTCCTTCAGTTCTAGGAATCTAATTTCATGATTATCTTGACTGTAATTCTTGCATGTTTGTAAATATTGTATATAGCATTACTTGGTAGCATTGTTATAGCTTAATTCGTGACTATTGTTCTTGTATTACTTTGCTTGTTTTTCCTCATATCTTGTTTTATTTTTAGTTCTCATGTAATAGGCCAAGATTTGTGAATCTCTATATGTTTGGCTAAGCACATTTGAAAGATGAGCAGAGAGGAGCAACTTTTTGGCGTTCAGGAAGCAGCTGAACATGATGTGGCCTGCAGCAAAACAAGGGATAGCAGCCAAATATGCTAATGAGCATATAAATAGCTGAAGTACATGCTAATGAAGCAAAATATCATGGTGGAGCAATTCAGAAATGTACATAACAGAGCAAACATGTAACACTTGCTTTAGCTCTGAATTCCAATTCTTGCTGGAATACAGCCACAGGGAAACTCTGAAAAATGTTAGAGGTTGCCACAGCTGTTATAAATTGTTATGTACACTGGCTTAAATACAAGTTGTTGCTGTGTTAAGATCTCAGTTTAGAAGGTGTAGGATGTTTAGATCACATTTGACCTACCATGCACTATGTGAAATATATTTATTTATTTAGTTATTTAGTTATTGGCATTTAATTACTGGGAAAGTCCACTGGGCCATGGAGAGCTCATTTTTGGTGGAGGCCCAGGGAGAAAAGCTACAAGGTATACATAAGCGAAAACATAATAGCTTCTAAGACAATGTACAATAATTACATATAATACATTTGCTTGAGATTGATGCAGAGTAAACAAACAGGTGCAGAATGATTATAATTACTGGTGAATAGGTACAATATTTATAACAATAGAATAATGGTTTGAGTAATATCCATAAGGCGTAGACAGATATAGGGACAGATAGAATTTAAAATGAATATGGTATATGTTAGTGAAGAGTACATAGAAGGTAGTAGTGGTCTAGGAGAGATAGGAGGGTTGGATTGTAGAGATAATTTAGGAGGGAGTGTGGTACATGGTAGGATTCAATTACTGCAGAAGATAAGAAAAAAAGAAAAAAGAATATAAGCTGGGAATAGAGAAGGACTGCTAAGTTCAGTAGGAACATATTAAGAAATGGCAGAGGAGGAAACAGAGCAGTTATAGATCCAGTAGGAGAGGAAGTTGTTTTGAAGGGCAGTTTGAAAGTTGCTAAGGATTATGCAGAGTGCAGATGGCTGTAGGGTCGGAATTCCATTGTTGGCCATGTTCCATGAGTAAAGTAGCTGTCCTATGGGTAACCTGGGTTTATGGACTTGAAGAAGCTGCTGTTGTTTGGATCAAAGCCATTTAGTGGAGTTATAGAGGCTGAGTAGTTTAATGGAGGGCAAAGTTGTAGGTTATAAATGAGTTTGTGAGTAATTGTGAGCTGGAAGGATAGTAAGTAATGGGCAAACTCAGGCCTCTGTAACTTTTTTAGAGCAATGCAATGATGAGTAGAGTGATTGGTGTTTGTAGACAATTTACCAATTTTGTTATAGCAGATTTCTAATTTTGACTGTAGGGATGACTGGAGATTGGTGAACAATGGAGCACCATAGGTTAGAGAAGGGAGCAGGTATGCTTATGCTAGAGTTAGTTTAGATGGGAGGGAGAGGAACTTGCTATTCCTATAAAGCAACACTAGTTTCTTATGGATCTTGTAGATGCTGTTTTGAATATGTAAATCAAATTTCAGGTTTTAATCTATTATTACTCCTAGCAATTTGGTGGGGGCTACTAGCTCAATATTAGTAGCACTGAGTGAGTAAATGTTGAGGTTTGGTTCATTTATATACGATTGTTTCATGGGTGTGAAAATCATAAGTTTAGTTTTTTAGGGTTAAGAGAGAGATGGTTGGTGTGGAGCCATGTCTCCATAGAGGAAAGGGCTGCTTGAGTGTTTTGATAAAGGAGAGTCTCATTGGGTTCAGAGCAGACTATGGCCGAGTCATCTGTGTATTGGACAAGGGAACTGTGTGGGATGGCCAAATGGAGATTATTGATGAAGATATTAAAAAGCAGAGGGCCTAAGATGGAACCTTGAGGGACACCTGTAGAGTTGAGAAGGAAGGGGGAAATGGAGTTGTGCCACCTGACAACATGTTCTCTGTTAGAGAGTTAGCTGTGGAAACAGTTGACGGCATGGGGAGATAATGTTATGTTTGATAGCTGGGATAAGAGGACAGAATGAGAGATGGTGTGAAATGTTTTTGAGCGATCTAAAAAAAGGCCAGACACTATGTGTCCTGAGTCCCTGGCTTTGTTAACTGTATCTAGAAATGAAATCAGTGCAGTGGATGTGCTGTGACCAGGATGGAAGCCATGTTGTATTAAAGACAGGATCTTAGTTCTAAGGAAATTTTCTAGAAGTTGTTTTTGCACACATTTTTCAAGGATTTTGGAAACAGGGGAGAGTATAGTGATGGGATGATGAAAGCTGGAGATGTCAGTTGAGGGACCTTTTTATGAAGAGGGATAATGATTGCTTTTTTCCAAAGAGAAGGAACACAAGGCTCAAGAATTGATCTATTGATCAGAATACTAATGGGGTAGGCCACAGCATTAGCAGCAATTATTAGAAACATGGCAGGAATATTATCGGCTGAGTTTGAACCAGGTCTTAATTTTGACAAAAGGTTTTTAATAAAGGAGGTGGGGGCAGGAGAGATGTTAAACTGTGAGTGTGGAGACAGTTATTGGGAAGTTGTAGTTAGGATATTTTTGCTTGCAGAGGTGTGATGTAAAGATTATGAGGCATTAGTGGGAGTAGGGGAATGTTTTGGAGGGGAGTGGGATGCTTTAGTAGTATGAGTAGTGATGTTAGAGAGGGGTATGGAGAAGGAAGCAGTAATGTCGGCAATGGTGTCTATAAAGTAGGTGCTGACAATACTGGCAATTTGTTCTGGAGGCATATCAAGATGTGGACAGGGGTTATGCTTGGTGCCGGGGTTCAGGAAATTATTTATGGATGAGCAAAACATTTTGGGGATATTTGTTTTATATTATTGTTGGGTAAAGAAATATTGCTGTTTGTCTTTAGCAATGAGCTTTTTGGCTTGATTTCAAATCTGTTTATAGTAAATGAGATCTGACGGATTTTTTGATTTAAGCCATGTTTTCCAGATTTTATTTCTAAGAGTCATTAGTTCTTTGGTGTTTTTTGTTAGCCAAGGGGCATGGTTTATTTTAATTAATTTACTTCTACAGGGAGAAAAACTGTACAAGATATTTAGAAAGGTATCATTAAAATGACTGAGCCTCGTCTAAAGGGAGAGTTTTGAGACTGTTCCAGTTAATACTTTTTAGGATGTTGTTGAAAGTGGTAGGGTTGCATAAACAGCAAAAACTATCACTCTATCATCACTCAGGTAGTGTGTAATGCACAAGGCATCACTTATAATGTATGTGCAGGTCACACCAGCCGTTTCCATAACACCCACATATAGCACGCCTGTGACTTGTACCTAAGGTTCTCAAGGGGTGACTTACCACAAAGACAACTATTGGGGGTTGCAGGATATGAACTGAAACTTGGCTCATGGCTCTGATGAGAAACCCACAAACTCATACTGAACAAGGCTACAGCAATGCACCCCCCCCCACACACACACATGCTCACACATGCACTAGAAATATCATAGAGCATGTATTTGGCCTGTTCAGTTTACTGTTATGATTTCTAGTTACATTCGGAGCTTCACTGCAATATGACCCTTCCACTTTTTCCAAAATACCGACTGTGTGTGTGTGTGTGTGTGTCATTTCAGATAACATTATACTCAGAAACAGTTGCAGCAGGGTGCCCCATGACAGAGATCACAGTTCCCAACATCACAGACAGGGCCATCAGACACAGATGAGGGGTCAGATGAGGAATCTGCAGCTGATGATGATTGTGGCAAATGGAAGCATGCACAATATGCTGTGCTACCCGCTAGGAGGCAATGACTGACATGCACAGTATGTCATATTTCCAGCTAGGAGGCAATGGCTAGCATGCCCACTATGCTGGGGATACTAGCTAGGAGTCAATGACTAGCACACACACTATGCCCTGGTACCATTTAGAAAGCAATGACTCACATGTACACTTAACTAAAAAATGAAAAAAAGTAAGCACATACAAACAATTACAGCAATGCATGCAGACTTACCGGCCTTTACTTACCCACGTGCTGGATGGTTACTGTGAGCTTCAGACATAGGCAACTGAAGCTTATGTTGTTATTAGAAGCAGTAATAAAGGTGAGTATTGAACCTGTAATGAAGAGATAATGCCTACCTATGTTTATGTACTGCACATCAGTAAAATCAAACAATTGATTAACTCTACAGGAATGCCATAAGTAACGTATATAATTGATATATGCAACATATACAGACCAAATCAATAATGAAGCTTTTAAATGGAAGAAAATTATTTTTTCCTACATATGTATTATGTTTCCTGTTCATCAAGCCTAAGCAGTCCCCATGTCAAACAAACCAACAGTAGGTAGGGAAAAATCACCATTATCTTCATAGGTAGGTGACCAAGCATAACTATAAATCCTTCTAACTTCAAATGTAAAGAGAATTAGTAGAGACACAAATGAGGAGGTGCAATCCAACAGAAAAGTGGAAAAATATATAAATAATATTACTGTGCTATTAGAAGTAATTCTATTACAAATATGACTTCAAAAACAGCATAGCAGCTTCTGGTATTCCTTCATGTGTGCATGCAACATGTACAAACTAACTTGAATGATACTTCAGACTGAAATGTACTTCCATTCCTGACTTCTACCATTTTTCCCTCATCGCAGTCAGTTACACTGTTTCCTGGCTGTGCTGCGTTGGGCTTTAAGACACCTACACTAGTAGCCATATCTGCCTTAAATCATATATTACCTTTATACTGAAGAAAGCTGTTCACCTGTTAGTCCAAAATGCAACTGGCAGTATTGTATTTTGGTAAAGGTAATGAGTTTCAGATGAGCTCTGTCCTATGCTAATGCCTGTGATTTCTTTACATTTCCCTTTCGTAGTATGTGACAACAACCATGAGCATGTCACTAAAGCACACCAATGTTTCTGGGTTATCACAGGAAAAAAAAAATACCTTTTCTATATTTCATAGGTCAATGAAAACTACCACCAACTTCCCAGAGCAGCAGAGTCCAACAAAAATAAAAGCAAATAATCCAAGAACACTGATGGACCCAAGGAAGGCATGACTCTCCAGGTTAAAAACTTAATTTATTGTAGGTCATAAGCACTTTCGCAGTTACTGCTGCTTCATCAGATAACAAACACATTAAACCAAAAATGGCTTTTAAATAGAGAAGTGAAACAGTATTAAGTCATATGACCACAAAATTTAAAGAAACACAGCTGAAATATATGCTATTTAAATGACACATAAAACATGCGCATATAAATGCAACATAAAAATTATATACATTTTTTTTTATAAATCTTCCTATAACAGGTAAAAAATACTGATTTAGCTAACAAGAAAACAAACATATATAATTGCAGATGCTGCTTAAATAGCATATATTTTAGCTATGTTTCTTTAAATTCTGTGGTCATATGACTTAATACTGTTTCACTTCTCTATTTAAAAGCCAGTTTTGGTTTAATGTGCTTGTTATCTGATGAAGCAGCAGTAGCTGCGAAAGCACTTATGACCTACAATAAATTAAGTTTTTAACCTGGAGAGTCGTGCCTTCCTTGGGCTCATCAGTGTTCTTGGAATACTTCATAGGCATTCTCAGTCAGCTGAGGCTTAAAAAACAAGCAAAATAAATGAAGCAGTACTTATTACGCTATTTTACCTTGAATATGTATCAGATGGCAAAAAAAAAAAAAAAAAAAAACTGAGGCAAAATTCAGTTAAATCTTTTATTGTGTGCCTTTCCATAGTGCGGTTGACTAAAGAGCTGTGCAACAGATTTTGTCAGCATTATACAATACGACAAATCTACATCAGAGCATTTGGCTATGAGAGTTTTAAAGGTAGCTTGAAAGGGGGATATTTTGGGCCATGCTTGTAAAAATACTAATTTATATACAGTATTGCCTACTATGAGTGATTAAATCCAGACCTCTTGGGATGAAACTGCACAACTGCAGCACCTCAAAAGCTGGCTTTTATATGTGTGGCAGTGGGACCGCTCAAGTAAGTATTTTTGTGGAGTGAAGCCCCACCTGCACACTTGAACTTATAACTCCATACTTCTACAGCAGTGGTGAAAGTGAGACTTTGGAAACAGGCCACAGTGATTTTGCAAAACTTGTAAACTTGAGCAGTTGTAATCAGGCAGCTGAGTTCTACTCAGGGGCTTCTTAGAGAGAAAGGTTATAGCTGACTGTGGCTGAAAAATCTTACCTGAATTCAAGTTCTTAACATCATTTGACAGCTGTAATGCACACAACTTGCTTTGTTCAGAAGAAGCTAACACATTAAGGATACAGCAATTACACTTTATGCATGCTATCAGCATTTATGTTGCAGTATCAGCCTTGATTTTACTGGTTACTCAGAAAACGAGTTAATCAAAGCCTGATGCCACACATGCTGGCGAGGAATGTGACTATGCATTGTGCCATAAACAGAATTTCTGTGAATTATGCTTCTGTTTATGCTTATTTGTATTTTTATCAGTCACCATTCAGCCAAAAATACAGCTGAAAAGAAACTTCTTAGAGACCATTGGTTATCCGATCTAATGTACTTCATTCAACTGGTCAAACCATTCGTACAAGCAATGCTGCTGATAGAGAGTGGTGAAGCTGAATTTTGAAGTTGTGATAAAATCCTTTCTGGCTGGGGTAAACAAAACAAAACCAGATAAGATATCTAGGAAACCAAGCAAAGTTACTTTTGCAATAAGAAACAATAATAGTTCACTCTTTCATAAATAAAGCACTTTCTAATGTTTGGAAAAGTATGTACATGTAAAACCTTATATTTTTAATGTTTTATTATGTGTTTTCTTATAACAAATCTAATTATTTCATATCTGAGCTGGTTATTTATTTATTTATTTTGAAGTTCATATCTTAGTTTGAATTCACCCACCATGAACTGCTTTTTTCCTTTATTAGATCACCGAAGTGGAACAGACAAACAGACTGATCAAAATGCTTTAGAACTGAAAGAACAATGCTGCTACGTGCAATCTACAGTTTCTTTGCAACTGATATTCATTGCAGGATGCATCTGGAAGGGAAAGAGTTACATATGAGAGTGGCATTATCCATCTTTTCAGGTCACAGTAAATTGAAAAACATTTTTCTGCCTCCCAATTTTGTTTGGTGTCACCTCTGAGCAAGAGATGAGATTGGAGGAGAATCAATGTCCAAAAGCATGGTTTCTCGGTTTGCCTGCTTACTGTTGTAGTCTTCTGATCAATACACCTCGACACAGCTGTAATTCATCTTCCCCTGGCAGGGAGACAGACGCCAAACAATGCACATATACACAAAAGCAAACATGTACACACGCGTTCATGCACGCGCACAGACACACACACACACACACACACACACACACACACACACACACACACACACACACACACACACACCTTACTTTATTTATGCATTTTTTAGAATATCCTTATTTTTTTCTTCCATTATTAAACTAGTACTATCGGCTTACATGCTTTCAAATGGAAACACAAATGTTTACTACTTCACGAGACAATGCAAATAGAGGATGAAGAAAATCAGAAAAAGAGCTCTCTCTCTTTTTTTCTCATTGTCATTATAAATGGCTTTTGAAATGAAAAGCGTTGATCGAATGATAAAGAGAGAGGAAGAGAGACTGATGGAGAAGGAACAGAAATAGCAAGGTAGAGAGAGGATGCAGTGTGAAAAACTAAGAGACAGATAAATGTATAAAGAAAAGTGCGCAGTAAAGAAACCAATGTTTTCCAGCAAAATCAAAGAGAATGATTATATAGATTAAGAACTAAACTGGTCCTGTGCAGTTCTAAACATTTAAATGCTAGCAATTTACTCAGTATGTACCATTAACATTCAGTAATTGCAGTTCTGATTATTTTTGCTCATGTGCAGACAAAACAGAGATGGATGAAGCCCTCAGTGTAACCCAAATTATCTATGTTTGATTAACAACACAGAGGTGTGCTGGGAGAGGCACACCCAAGAATGATGGGAATGAGTGGTTGCTATTTACATGGAGGAGGGCAGGGGCAGCTCTTGCTTGCCATTAGAGTGATGCTTGGGTCTGAAGCATGAGTCAGCTAAACACATGCTGCCAAGCAACTCATCACAGAAAGTAGCCAGGGGAATACTGTGTGTGGCTGTATTCATGCTTCTTTGAGTTAGGCAGCAATTGTGGAGTTTGAAGGAGCTGCATGTGCTTAGGAACTTCAGATGGGAAGGATCTCTACCAGGTCCAGCAGGCTGACTTGTCTCTAATGCCTGACTCTCATGTCTGCCTGCAGTATAAATGAGCTGCTGATGAGGCCATTTAACCATGGCACAGATGGGCATAGGGTTCTCACATGAACTGGTAGGTGCCCAGCTTTTGATCTGGGAGATGTATGAATAGGCCAATGTGTTTAAGAAAGTGAAGCCACTGAGCAAGACACAGTGGACTGCGATGCCAACTAATAATAATAATAATGATGAGTATAAAAGAAATGTGGTCCATAATGCTATTAAAAAAAAACTTAACTCCTTATGCAAGACAGCAGTATCCATTCTGTGATGTGTATGAGATCTGCAAACATAATGCCACAAAGTGCTAGATTTTTGAACTTCTTACCAGCACCCCCTCACAAACAAGTAGTATATATATATATATATATATATATATATATATATATATATATATATATATATATATATATATCAGTAGCAAACTTGTCTAAACCTAATGCATATGCAAGTACTAGGCTTTCTGCTTTTATGAACCATTTTAAGCCTAGCCAGTTTCCCTTTTGCTGCTTGAATTAAACTATCCCATTTGGTTAGAGATCTCATGATCAACAATTATATATCACCCTGGATCTGAATGAGAATAACAAAGGTTATGCCATAAATAATTTAAGGGCGCCCATCCATGGGATAAAGCATTTAGGAGCTGGTTCTGTCCATTAGTAGTACAGGATGCAGTCCTGGGGTAAATTTTATGTTTCCCATTGTTAGGAAAAGCAATAAACGGACGGCCAACTACCGTCTCCTATGTAAAATATAGAGAGCGAGAGATAAACGTCTCGGACTAATAAAGTTTCAAATTACTTTAATAATAATCCACAAAGTAAGGTTAAGCGCTTTCATCTGCAACAATACAGACTTCTTCAGAACAGTTACTTGATATCCAGGCATTCTATTTAAAAACTTTTTGGCGCCAAATATGCCCTACGTGAATTTAAAGTGCCAGTGCCTATATTAAAGTAATATGATTCACAAACAAGCAAATCAACATCTAAATCATCTGCCCTTTATCCATCGACTTCATACAAGTGTTAATATAATAATAATGTGGATTATTATTAAAGTAATTTGAACCTTACTTTGTGGATTATTATTAAAGTAATTTGAAGCTTTATTAGTCCAAGCCGTTTATCTCTCACTCTCTATATTTTACATAGCAGACGGTAGTTGGCTGTCCGTTTATTGCGATTCTGGTGTTGTTTCATTGTTAGGAAAATGAATAATAGCAATGTGCATGCTTAGTACATTAAAGGCTTAAAGGGGTTAATACATTTATTTTGTTCATACTGCATGAATCTGCACAGCGATTAGAAACTTAATAAAAGACACTTTATTCTGCTTATGCAATGAAAATATGTGCAGCTACCAGAAACTTAATAAGAGACATTCTATTTCTGATTATGCCATGAGAAAATGTGCAGCTGCTAGAAGTCTTGATAAAGAAAACAATAGATGTTTGAAAGCTTAAACTATAGTCAGCACTACTTGTACCAAAGCTAGAAATGTACCTTGAATCTAGGCAAAATGTATCGCATGTATTAGAATTGTACAATGGAAGAATTGAAGAGACAAGGTGGGCTAAAATAAGCCCAAGGCCAGGTTGTTTTCTCAAATGTTTTTGCAAGACAGCAATAATCTGACCATGTCAGCAATAAGCCTGGTAACATTTTCTGTGTAACATACAGAAAGCTGTGTCCAACTATGTCAGCAGTAAATTAGTAACATTTTCTATGTGACATGAAGAGAACTGTATAAGAATAATATACTGACCACCAGAAAGTTAGACAAACCTTTTACCTACATGCTTGGTCTCCTTGCTGCAAGTAATAAAGGGTGCCTTGCTTGAACCTAACGTGTATTGATCTTTGAAGTTTTTCCTTTTACACCCATCCATAGATCCAAGTTGCACTTCAATATGGACAGAGGAGACCATTGTTTTATGTGGATGGGGAGTCTGTTTCAAAGAAGCAGTATCCTCTGTGAGATATACCTGTCCTGTCAAACCATTCTATTGATGTTGTAGAAGTTTAGATCCCTAGACTGAGTATTACTGATACCATTTGACTTGCTGATGTGCAATACATTCATCAATACTGGGTCAGAGGATGCCTTGTATGCCAGATACAGGTTATCTCTTGTCATCCAAGGACAACTAAACACTCTTGTGTGACAGAACTTTAAAGTACTGGCATGTTAAGATACTGACCTGCAACCGAAGTTTCATTGTGAAGTTAGCAGTCTTTCACTAATCGAAACCTTCTACCTTCTAAATGTGCACTAACATTTTTAGCTCATCATTTGGTTTTCCCGTCAGAAAGTACTTAAAAACTGGTGCTATGTACATTGAGTTCTGATCAATATATCTGCATTATAGAACCTCTTTTAACAGCAGTTCTACCTTTCTTTACTTTTACCTAATTGCATTATAATACCCTGATGCATTCTAATATCTTATAATTTTGTTAGGAATCAGCTTTTCTGATACATTAACAACTGTTTGTCATATATTTTTTCAGCTATGGAAAGATAAGTGATTAGCAAACTTGATGTCTTAAAAGTGACAAACTAAACTTATAAAACATTAGCACTACACATCCTAAACTACACTGCCACATCTGTGACCCTAATAACACATCAGAGCTCTTCTGGCTGACAAATACATTGATGTATTTTCACCTTGCCATACATGCATGCATGCATTAATCAGAATTCATGCATGTCAGCTTACCTGATATATCACTGATTTAATTCCGTTCTTCACCAAGTAAATATATTGCAGCATCTCCTGAACCCACAGTGTGGTGCTGTTTCCAACAACTAGAAAAGGGCACCCTCTACAACAATGAAATAGCTGAGTCAGGTCTCTAAATCCGAATTTATTAAATAAAGAAGATATAATCAATGAAGTTCAAGAGACCTTTAATCTTCTACTAGTTAATCTGTCCAAACACCGACATCCACCTGATATAGAATGGGCGGCGACCAAAGCACAAATAAGAGGAATCTTTCTTCAAAAGGCTACTTATTATAAGAAAATACAAACTAGAGACATACAAGAACTGGAATCTAAAATGAAGCTATTAGATCAGGATTTAATTGGGAACTATAACAAACAAACTGAAACGGAGTTATTAAAATGTCAAAAGGATCTTTTCTTACTACAGAATAGTAAATTGTTGTTTTATGAACATAAAATACTGGTAAAATATGCTAATCATGTTCAGACCCCATCAAAAGCACTAGCTCGTATCATTAATCAAGCGAAAATACCTTCTCAAATTCCTGAAATACAGTTTAATAATAAAAGACATACCAATACTGAAGATATTATGAATACCTTTGAACTAATATTCCCTCAAATCTATGGCGAGCATCAGGGATTACTTACAAATAAGATTAATAATGATTTTCTGCAGAATATTGTCTTTCCGAAAATTGGTGATGAATCTCATGTGGGTTTAATTAAACCAATTTCCTCTGAGGAGATAACAGATACAAGTAATAATTTGAAACCACATAAAGCTCCAGGACCGGATGGTTTGACTACTGAATTTTACAAAACTTTTTGTGATATATTAGGTAAAATACTTCCACATGTATTTAATTATATAATCAATAATAAAATTAATGATCCACACTTTAATACTTCGAGAACAATTCTTATACCTAAAGAGAATGCAGATCTTCAAAACCCGGATAACTATAGGCCTATTTCACTTTTAAATATATACATGAAAATTATGACATCTATTTTAGCTAATAGATTGAAGAAGGTAATAAACTTAATAATATCTAATGAACAAGCTGGTTTTATGAATGGCAGACAAACTACTGATAATATGTTATCACTTCATACACTAATTTATTATACCAGTCATAGAAATTTTAATGTTTACACACTCATAATTGATGCACAAATAGCTTTCGATAGAGTTAATTTAAAATTTTTGTTTGATATTTTACCATATTTCAATATACCCCAAGACTTTATTTTAACATAAAAAAACTATATAATAATCCTTTTACAACTCTATACATTAATAAAAACTTCTCAAAAAGAATACAAATTAAGAATGGAACCCGTCAACGCTGTCCGCTATCTCCTATATTATTCAATTCATATTTAGAACCATTATTTCTACATATTAAGCAAAATACATATCATAATGCCCCAATAATATATGGTACTAAAATATCCATGGCTGCTTTTGCTGATGACCTTAATATTTACTGTACGACGCCTGTTTCAGATACCAAGAAAATACTAAAAGCAGTGGAAGATTTTGCAGAAATATCTAATTACAAAATAAATAAAAAAAAAAAAAACAATTTATTTCCTTTAAAGACGCCTAAACCCTTTTCGCTTTTACCATTGGTAGGTCAGTTAAAATCCGAAGAAAAAATAAAATATTTGGGTATTGTTTTTTCAACAGATAATTGAGACTTCTATATGAACAATGTTAAGCTAATTTGGGATCATATATTGTCTGATTTAAAAAGATGGAATAATCTGAAATTACCAATAATGGCAAAGGTTTCAATTATTAAAATGAATGTACTTCCCAGAATATTATATATTTTTCGAGCTACCCAAATCTCAATTTCTAAGAAATTCTTTAAACAAATTCATAAGGAATTAGTTAGATTTGTATGGGAACCTAGAAAAACTAGAATATCTTATGACAAATTGATGACTCCAAAAAATAAGGGTGGTTTAGACTTACCGAATTTTGAATTATATTATTTAATAATAAACTGTAATAGAATTCTAAGAGTGGTTAACTTTGACATATCCAGTAGTAAATGGTCACCTAAGTGGTTGGTTCTGAATTATAAACATGCTGTTAGATTGAGTATTAATTCTAAGGCATTACCCTTTTTAAATAAAGATACCTTTAAATTGTACGCTTTGATGGAGCATATTAGACTATATATAATATCAATACAAAACCTGTTTAAATCACTAAATCTTTTACAATATATGATGACTTTCCAACCATTTCACAAGAATCCGAATTTGAAAATCGGTAATCAATTGATAGATCTTAAAAAATTTCCACTTATAGTTGATTTAACCATGCTTGATTTATATCCTTATCTTGGTATCTCAATACATGACATGTTAAGAGAGATGAGCCTTCCTAACTCTTATTTAATTATAATGAGACAATTAAAGGATCTTTCCATAAGTTATTTTAGTAATTTCAAAATTAAAGAATAAGAGTTAACCAATTGTTCAAATTTATGGCAAACTCTTATGCAGGACTCTAAATATATAACGGCTTCATATAATTTGGTAAAAAGACGTGAAATATAAAAAACAAATACTCTTATCAAAATACTGGAAGGATAAAATATTACCGATTGATGATAATAAAATATTGAAAGCAATTAACCTAACCTTAAAATCAGTATCTCTTCAAAAGTTAGTATTTACTCAGCTGATGATATTTAACAATGCTTATTACACTCGTCTCAGTCTGCATAAATTCAACTCTGAAAATTCACCTAAATCTCCATATTGTATTGATCAAACAGCTGACCTTTTACACATGTTCTGGAGCTGTAAATGTATATTTAAACTTTGGAATTCTTTAAAAATTCAATTACAAAAAACGGGTTATCAACATTCCATACTTTCTTGGGAGTTTATGATTCTTCATATTCCTCCGAATAACTTGGACAGATCCCAAATGATCATACTTATAAATATTTTCTTGTTAATGAAGCTTTATATAGCTACAAATTGGTTGAATCCATCTCAGACTTCATGGGAAAACTTTTAAAAAAATCTTTTTCAAATTTTAAAGTTTAGCAACATTTACCGAATACATACTTTTGGGTTTAACTGTATAGCACATAATTACTTATATATATATATATATATATATCAGTAGCAAACTTGTCTAAACCTAATGCATATGCAAGTACTAGGCTTTCTGCTTTTATGAACCATTTTAAGCCTAGCCAGTTTCCCTTTTGCTGCTTGAATTAAACTATCCCATTTGGTTAGAGATTGGCCTTACCCATCTCATGATCAACAATTATATATCACCCTGGATCTGAATGAGAATAACAAAGGTTATGCCATAAATAATTTAAGGGCACCCATCCATGGGATAAAGCATTTAGGAGCTGGTTCTGTCCATTAGTAGTACAGGATGCAGTCCTGGGGTAAATTTTATGTTTCATTGTTAAAAGTAATAAACAGACAGCAAACTACCGTCTCTATGTAAAATATAGCGAGCGAGAGATAACGCTCGGACTAATAAAGTTTCAAATTACTTTAATAATAATCCACAAAGTAAGGTTGCTTTCATCTGCAACAATACAGACTTCTTCAGAACAGTTACTTGATATCCAGGCATTCTATTTAAAAACTTTTTGGCGCCAAATATGCCCTACATGAATTTAAAGTGCCAGTGCCTATATTAAAGTAATATGATTCACAAACAAGCAAATCAACATCTAAATCATCTGCCCTTTATCCATCGACATCATACAAGTGTTAATATAATAATAATGTGGATTATTATTAAAGTAATTTGAACCTTACTTTGTGGATTATTATTAAAGTAATTTGAAGCTTTATTAGTCCGAGCCGTTTATCTCTCACTCTCTATATTTTACATAGCAGACGGTAGTTGGCTGTCCGCTTATTACATTCTGGTGTTGTTTCATTGTTAGGAAAATGAATAATAGCAATGTGCATGCTTAGTACATTAAAGGCTTAAAGGGGTTAATACATTTATTTTGTTCATACTGCATGAATCTGCACAGCGATTAGAAACTTAATAAAAGACACTTTATTCTGCTTATGCAATGAAAATATGTGCAGCTACCAGAAACTTAATAAGAGACATTCTATTTCTGATTATGCCATGAGAAACGCAGCTGCTAGAAGTCTTGATAAAGAAAACAATAGATGTTTGAAAGCTTAAACTATAGTCAGCAGTACTTGTACCAAAGCTAGAAATGTACCTTGAATCTAGGCAAAATGTATCGCATGTATTAGAATTGTACAATGTAAGAATTGAAGAGACAAGGTGGGCTAAAATAAGCCCAAGGCCAGGTTGTTTTCTCAAATGTTTTTGCAAGACAGCAATAATCTGACCATGTCAGCAATAAGCCTGGTAACATTTTCTGTGTAACATACAGAAAGCTGTGTCCAACTACGTCAGCAGTAAATTAGTAACATTTTCTATGTGACATGAAGAGAACTGTATAAGAATAATATACTGACCACCAGAAAGTTAGACAAACCTTTACCTACATGCTTGGTCTCCTTGCTGCAAGTAATAAAGGGTGCCTTGCTTGAACCTAACGTGTATTGATCTTTGAAGTTTTTCCTTTTACACCCATCCATAGATCCAAGTTGCACTTCAATATGGACAGAGGAGACCATTGTTTTATGTGGATGGGGAGTCTGTTTCAAAGAAGCAGTATCCTCTGTGAGATATACCTGTCCTGTCAAACCATTCTATTGATGTTGTAGAAGTTTAGATCCCTAGACTGAGTATTACTGATACCATTTGACTTGCTGATGTGCAATACATTCATCAATACTGGGTCAGAGGATGCCTTGTATGCCAGATACAGGTTATCTCTTGTCATCCAAGGACAACTAAACACTCTTGTGTGACATAACTTTAAAGTACTGGCATGTTAAGATACTGACCTGCAACCAAAGTTTCATTGTGAAGTTAGCAGTCTTTCACTAATCAAAACCTTCTACCTTCTAAATGTGCACTAACATTTTTAGCTCATCATTTGGTTTTCCCGTCAGAAAGTACTTAAAAACTGGTGCTATGTACATTGAGTTCTGATCAATATATCTGCATTATAGAACCTCTTTTAACAGCAGTTCTACCTTTCTTTACTTTTACCTAATTGCATTATAATACCCTGATGCATTCTAATATCTTATAATTTTGTTAGGAATCAGCTTTTCTGATACATTAACAACTGTTTGTCATATATTTTTCAGCTATGGAAAGATAAGTGATTAGCAAACTTGATGTCTTAAAAGTGACAAACTAAACTTATAAAACATTAGCACTACACATCCTAAACTACACTGCCACATCTGTGACCCTAATAACACATCAGAGCTCTTCTGGCTGACAAATACATTGATGTATTTTCACCTTGCCATACATGCATGCATGCATTAATCAGAATTCATGCATGTCAGCTTACCTGATATATCACTGATTTAATTCCGTTCTTCACCAAGTAAATATATTGCAGCATCTCCTGAACCCACAGTGTGGTGCTGTTTCCAACAACTAGAAAAGGGCACCCTCTACAACAATGAAATAGCTGAGTCAGGTCTCTAAATCCGAATTTATTAAATAAAGAAGATATAATCAATGAAGTTCAAGAGACCTTTAATCTTCTACTAGTTAATCTGTCCAAACACCGACATCCACCTGATATAGAATGGGCGGCGACCAAAGCACAAATAAGAGGAATCTTTCTTCAAAAGGCTACTTATTATAAGAAAATACAAACTAGAGACATACAAGAACTGGAATCTAAAATGAAGCTATTAGATCAGGATTTAATTGGGAACTATAACAAACAAACTGAAACGGAGTTATTAAAATGTCAAAAGGATCTTTTCTTACTACAGAATAGTAAATTGTTGTTTTATGAACATAAAATACTGGTAAAATATGCTAATCATGTTCAGACCCCATCAAAAGCACTAGCTCGTGATCATTAATCAAGCGAAAATACCTTCTCAAATTCCTGAAATACAGTTTAATAATAAAAGACATACCAATACTGAAGATATTATGAATACCTTTGAACTAATATTCTCTCAAATCTATGGCGAGCATCAGGGATTACTTACAAATAAGATTAATAATGATTTTCTGCAGAATATTGTCTTTCCGAAAATTGGTGATGAATCTCATGTGGGTTTAATTAAACCAATTTCCTCTGAGGAGATAACAGATACAAGTAATAATTCGAAACCACATAAAGCTCCAGGACCGGATGGTTTGACTACTGAATTTTACAAAACTTTTTGTGATATATTAGGTAAAATACTTCCACATGTATTTAATTATATAATCAATAATAAAATTAATGATCCACACTTTAATACTTCGAGAACAATTCTTATACCTAAAGAGAATGCAGATCTTCAAAACCCGGATAACTATAGGCCTATTTCACTTTTAAATATATACATGAAAATTATGACATCTATTTTAGCTAATAGATTGAAGAAGGTAATAAACTTAATAATATCTAATGAACAAGCTGGTTTTATAAATGGCAGACAAACTACTGATAATATGTTATCACTTCATACACTAATTTCTTATACCAGTCATAGAAATTTTAATGTTTACACACTCATAATTGATGCACAAATAGCTTTCGATAGAGTTAATTTAAAATTTTTGTTTGATATTTTACCATATTTCAATATACCCCAAGACTTTATTTTAACATTTAAAAAACTATATAATAATCCTTATACAACTCTATACATTAATAAAAACTTCTCAAAAAGAATATAAATTAAGAATGGAACCCGTCAAGGCTGTCCGCTATCTCCTATATTATTCAATTCATATTTAGAACCATTATTTCTACATATTAAGCAAAATACATATCATAATGCCCCAATAATATATGGTACTAAAATATCCATGGCTGCTTTTGCTGATGACCTTAATATTTACTGTACGACGCCTGTTTCAGATACCAAGAAAATACTAAAAGCAGTGGAAGATTTTGCAGAAATAGCTAATTACAAAATAAATAAAAAAAAAACAATTTATTTCCTTTAAAGACGCCTAAACCCTTTTCGCTTTTACCATTGGTAGGTCAGTTAAAATCCGAAGAAAAAATAAAATATTTGGGTATTGTTTTTTCAACAGATAATAGAGACTTCTATGTGAACAATGTTAAGCTAATTTGGGATCATATATTGTCTGATTTAAAAAGATGGAATAATCTGAAATTACCAATAATGGCAAAGGTTTCAATTATTAAAATGAATGTACTTCCCAGAATATTATATATTTTTCGAGCTACCCAAGTCTCAATTTCTAAGAAATTCTTTAAACAAATTCATACGGAATTAGTTAGATTTGTATGGGAACCTAGAAAAACTAGAATATCTTATGACAAATTGATGACTCCGAAAAATAAGGGTGGTTTAGACTTACCGAATTTTGAATTATATTATTTAATAATAAACTGTAATAGAATTCTAAGAGTGGTTAACTTTGACATATCCAGTAGTAAATGGTCACCTAAGTGGTTGGTTCTGAATTATAAACATGCTGTTAGATTGAGTATTAATTCTAAGGCATTACCCTTTTTAAATAAAGATACCTTTAAATTGTACGCTTTGATGGAGCATATTAGACTATATATAATATCAATACAAAACCTGTTTAAATCACTAAATCTTTTACATTATATGATGAATTTCCAACCATTTCACAAGAATCCGAATTTGAAAATCGGTAATCAATTGATAGATCTTAAAAGATTTCCACTTATAGTTGATTTAACCATGCTTGATTTATATCCTTATCTTGGTATCTCAATACATGACATGTTAAGAGAGATGAGCCTTCCTAACTCTTATTTAATTATAATGAGACAATTAAAGGATCTTTCCATAAGTTATTTTAGTAATTTCAAAATTAAAGAATAAGAGTTAACCAATTGTTCAAATTTATGGCAAACTCTTATGCAGGACTCTAAATATATAATGGCTTCATATCATTTGGTAAAAGACGTGAAATATAAAAAACAAATACTCTTATCAAAATACTGGAAGGATAAAATATTACCGATTGATGATAATAAAATATTGAAAGCAATTAACCTAACCTTAAAATCAGTATCTCTTCAAAAGTTAGTATTTACTCAGCTGATGATATTTAACAATGCTTATTACACTCGTCTCAGTCTGCATAAATTCAACTCTAAAAATTCACCTAAATCTCCATATTGTATTGATCAAACAGCTGACCTTTTACACATGTTCTGGAGCTGTAAATGTATATTAAACTTTGGAATTCTTTAAAAATTCAATTACAAAAAACGGGTTATCAACATTCCATACTTTCTTGGGAGTTTATGATTCTTCATATTCCTCCGAATAACTTGGACAGATCCCAAATGATCATACTTATAAATATTTTCTTGTTAATGAAGCTTTATATAGCTACAAATTGGTTGAATCCATCTCAGACTTCATGGGAAAACTTTAAAAGTGTAGCGATAAAACATATTTTAGCACATAAATTACTAATTAAAGATCATAAGAAAAATATAAATAATACAAAACTATGGGAGCAAATCTTTAATATTGTGTTAGCTTAACATTCTAATCCAGTTCTCCCCTGGAAGTACATACTTAATATGGACGTTAGTATTGATAAACCTGTATATTGATAGATCTTTTAATACTCTTTTCAGAATTTTATCTCAATGTATAATGATCTTATGTAACTGTTGGAAGCATTCATGTATATAATGTATATATATTGTAGTATTGTATTAACAATTGGAAAAGAATAAAGATTTATTATTGAAAAAAAAAAGAAATAGCTGAGTCAGTAACAATTTTAAAAATCTGCGAATATTTTACAAAGTGATTAAGCTAAATGTGTAATGAAGACCTCAAATACTAGTGAGATTTCCAAAGACAGGACAACTTAGAATGCTTCTTAAGTCTCACACAAGACAATTTTCTAGTCAGCTATATATATATATATATATATATATATATATATATATATATATATGTGTGTGTGTGTGTGTGTGTGTGTGTGTGTGTGTGTGTGTGTGTGTGTGTGTGTGTGTGTGTGTGTGTGTATATGGTTCCCTATCACATTGTTGAAATTTCAAATCTCCAAACACGATATGGCCAAGACCATATCGCCGAAGATTCGAATTGCAGACAGTTGTGTATTGGGATCACCGTACAGTGCGAAACCTGGGATTTCCTCACTGTAGTGCAATTGAGGAGTTGATATATTTAAGTTGTAGGGGGTATGGGGGGTACACGGGGGCAAAAAACATACAGCTAAGTTCTCTGTTTTTATCACTTTTTCGGCAATTCAAACTTCGACGATATGGTCTTGGCCATATCGTTTTCAGAGATTTGAACTGTTGGCGAAGTGATAGTGATATATATATATATATATATATATATATATATATATATATATATATATATATATATATGTATGGATCTACTTGATATGTTCAAAATTTCAAAATGCTGACACTTATATGGCCGAGACCATATGACTGACAATTTGAAATGTCGAACAGCTATAGCTGAGATCCCTATACAGCATGAAACTGGGAGTTTCCCTTTTCTTCACCGTAGTGCGATCTTGAAGTAGGAATATTTAAGTAGCAGGGGGTGAGGGGGATGCAGGGGGGCTTACCCCCTGCTAAATGCAGTAAGTGAAGTGTTTTTGTATGTTTTACGTTCTGTAGGAGATGTTCGACATTTCAGAATGTCGATCATATGGTCTCGACCATGTGAAAGTCGGCGTTTTGGAATGTTGAACATGTCAAGTAGATCCACACACACACACACACACACACACACACACACACACACACACACACACACACACACACACACACACACACACACACACACACACACACACACGCATATATATAAATATATATAGATATAGATATATATATATATATATGTGTGTGTGTGTGTGTGTGTGTGTGTGTGTGTGTGTGTGTGTATGTATGTGCAAAATACATATATAAGGAAATCGCATAACACTGCTGAGGTTTTATAAATCCAAGCAGTTTTATTCTAGGTATGTTTCTCTGAAATTAAAAGAATTGTTTTTCTGATGACTTATTAGCCTTCTTCTTCTTTTTTTAACTGCTCCCATTAGGGGTCTCCACAGCGGATCATCTGTTTCCATTTCTTCCTGTCCTCTGCATCTTGCTCTGTCACACCAACCACCTGCATGTCCACTCTCACCACATCCATAAACCTTATCTTAGGCCTTCCTCTTTTCCTCTTACATTGCAGCTTCATCCTTAGCATCTTTTTCCTAATATACTCCACATCCCTCCTCAGCACATGTCCAAACCAATGTAATCTTGCCTCTCTGGCTTTGTCTCCAAACCTTCCAACCTGGCCTGACCCTCTAATATGCTTATTCCTAATCCTGTCCACCTTCATCACACCCAGTGCAAAACTTAACATGTTTAACTCTGCCATGTCCAGCTCTGACTCCTGCCTTTTTGTCAGTGCCACTGTCTCCAACCCATATAACATAGCTGGTCTCACTACCCTCTTGTACACCTTCCCTTTCACTCTTACTGGTACTCGTCTGTCACAGATCACTCTTGACACTCTTCTCCACCCACTCCACCCTGCCTATACTCTCTTCTTCACCACTCTTCCACACTCACCATTAATCTGAACTGTTGATCCAAAGTATCTATACTCATCCTCCTTTTCCACCTCTACTCCCTGCATCCTCATCATTCCTCTATCCTCCCTCTCATTAACACATATATATATTCTGTCTTAGTCCTGCTGACCTTCATTCCTCTTCTCTCTAGAACATATCTCCACCTCTCCAGGGTCTCCTCCACCTGTTCCGTACTCTCACTACAGATGACAATGTCATCTGCAAACATCATAGTCCACAGGGCCTCCTGTCTGATCTCATCTATCAAACTGACTTATTAGTCTATAGCAGTGAAAACATTTTTTTTATTGTTACATTTCTAATGTGTACCTACTGGCATTTGAACAAATAAGGACCTTCCTAACACTGGCATTTACTGAAATGCTGATTCTCCTTAACTTGACCTGTAAAACTAAGTATGTATTTTATTGCTTGTGTTCCTGCAGTTAGAAGGAGCTTGGAGAGCAGTGAAGTGGTTAGTACTACAAAGTACTCTTCATGTTGCCACATGCCAAACAACTGATTGACAGACAGTATCTACTACATGATGTCTACATCGTTGCCTCCCAGCTCTTGGCTCATGGTTTAGGCAATGGCTGCATGGCCTTCTGTGTGAGTCTGCATGTTCTTCATGGAATATTTTCACTGAGGACTCCTGTTTCTTCAACATCCAGAGGGTAAACTGATAGATAAAATGGTGTTTCTGTAATTTGTCAGTACATGTGGATGTGTTATGTCAGAGTATGTGGAATTTCTAGGATTATCTGAAGCCTAACTTAGCCAAGTGTCATTTTATTGACAATCTTTAGCATCCTTTATGCCGTATAACCTCAAAAGTAAATGAGTGCAGTAGAGAGTAGGAGTCTTACCAAAATGACACAGGCATGTTTAATTTAACCTTTAATTTGACATATTTCTGCTTTGAAGTTTTGATGAATCGGGGCATTGTTGAAATGTATATTGAATTAACATGTCCTGTTTACATGTATCCTGCTACAGACTGCCATCTCATCATCAAAAGGCTCTCAGCATCTAACTAATTGCTTGAAGTGACAGGTTCTCGCTCCCTTTAGCAATGTAGTAGATACTGTCTGTCATTCAGTTGTTTGGCATGTGGCAACATGAAGAGTACTTTGTAGTACTAACCACTTCACTGCTCCCCAAGCTCCTTCTATCCGCAGGAACACAAGCATTGAAATACATACTTAGTTTTACAGGTCAAGTTAAGGAGAATCAGCATTTCAGTAAATTTGATGAGACTTAGGGACACAGGTGGACAGTGGTCTCACCTTCTATAGCCACATTGCCACAACAGTCAGGAAATCCTTCTATGTGGCACACCTCATCACTAAGGGTTTTTCATCCAGAAAAAAGGAGGTCATTGTCCCACTGTACTCATCCCTCATTAGACTCATTATAGAATACAATGCCCCATTTGGTATGTACCTCTCAAGACATCTGCAACAACTGGAAAGGCAGCAAAAATACCTCACTAAAAGAATCACAGGCATAAAGCAGATGCCCTATGCTGACCACCTTAAAAAACTCCAGCTATACTCTGTTACATATCATCTACTCAGAGACGATCTCTGCTTAACATACAAGGCCATGTCAAACCCAGAGCTGTTGGACATGCTACACTTAAAGAAATCCCAGTCCCTCAGAGCCACTCGCTCTAGGGATCTAAACCTTGTCATCACAATAAAAAAAAACATGCTGGAGGGATAGGTTCCTGACCCAGATACTCCCCAGACTCTGTAATAGACTGCCCATACATGTCAAGCAGAGTGCCTCTTTGGCCTTCTTCAAAAGGAACCTTGATAATTGGATGGGAGAAATGAAATTCACACCGGGGATCACGTCAGTTGCCCTGCTAGACAGCGGCCCAGGGAAGTAAATAGTGTGGGAAGAAATAGCCAGGGAATTCTTATGGCTAGGCTTGTAAAGGCCCTAGGTCTGATAGCCTAGTACCAACCTATAAACCTATGAACCTATGAAGAGGGTAAAGCAGAATTTGGCAGCTAGAAGAAAAGGAATAAACTATTAGGAAATTGCATCAAGGGCCTCTGAGACAGAGGAGGAGGAACTACCACCTATATAACCACACACACACACACACACACACACACACACACACACACACACAAACATGCACATGCACACGCACACACATGCATCAGTTGTGATTTTACTTGGTAATGTACCTAGCAAAAAAATCAGTAGCTAGTTAGATATTGTGATTGATGACTACCATTATTTTCAGCTGAATTTTCTGGGAAAAAGGTATCTTTGGTGCTATGCTCACCTCAGCCAGTAAAAGGAGGCACTGGAGTAACATTACAAAATAGGGTCTATATTACACCATCAAATGCTTAAAAAAGTGAACGATGATTAATCGACCCCATGTAAGCAAAAGCTTACAATGTCAAAACCTCAGAATCCCCCCCCCAAAAAAATAAACTTTAAAACATTACATAAACTGGGGTGCTTTACCCCACACCCCTGATGTGGGGGGTTGTGCCCCCACACCCCCCTACTTAAATATACCAACTCCCCAACTCACCCAACTTTCCCAGGGAAAGAATTTGCTTAAAAGCCACTTCGTTAGTTTGCCTTTCTGCTGTTTTATGTTCGATCAAGACGCATTCGACAGAATGTGCCTGTGATCATGTAATAGGAACCCAAGAAATATGCATGGGTGTACCTCTGTTTTTACAAAGGTGAGACACATCCTTCTCTGAAATAAAAGAAAGGCATTTGAAGGTTGTCACCTCTCTAGATACTTACTGTGAAAGAACTTGTGATAACTGATGCATCGTGTTATGCCTGTCTGTTATGTAATGTGACCTTTTTGGCTTTTATAAAAGTAATCAAAATCATGGCATTAAAGGCTTTCTGAAAAAAATGAAAATAAAAAGCAATTTGGGGATACCTGATGTGCATGCACTGTGAAGGTATATTAAAGTGATTTTTTAATATAATTCAGAATCATGTTTCAAACATTGTTTGTGATTTTAATAAATATTTTTGTTTTTACTGAGCAAGTGCCCCAGCATGGTTAATATTTACCTGACCTACAGTAAATCAGACAGATAGGACCTGGTATAATATGGATGAACTGTATAAATGTATTATTATACATTGTGATACTAGGTGAGGTGCAAAGCATATCCATGTTAGTGTATGTGTAAGATTTTAATTAACACCAAGTAGATGAAGTAGCAGTCATTGTTCGAAGTCTGGTTTATTATAAGACTGAATATGGGGATATGTATATTTATTTTATTTATCATTTGTTGACCGGGAAAGTCCGACTAGGTTCCACAGAGCCTGTTTTCAGCGGAGGCCCGGGGAGAAATGCTCCAGATGCATGTCTTTGGAATGTGGGAGGAAACCGGAGTACCCGGAGGAAACCTACGTGAACACAGGGAGAACATGCAAACTCCACACAGAAGGCAGCCCAGCCGAGAATCGAACCGGTGAACCTCTTGCTGTGAGGTGACAATGTTAACCGCTGCACCACTGCACCGCCCATAATATTTGTGCTAAAACCCAGAGCGTGCTAAGATGAAAATGTCAGCAGGAACAAGTTGCTTAAAAAAGACAAAACTTTATTAAAATCCACATACAGTAATCATATGGTATCACTCAAGCTAAGCACGTTCATTCCTTAATGAATGGAACTTCATTAGAGCTAGAGTATACAACCAACTCAATGTTTAAATAGTTAAGAGCAACCAATCACTACCAGAGGAACTTCACATAACACTTTTAAAGCAATACATAATCCAATTTACATAACATATGTATAGGTTCATAGGTAGGTACTATGCTATTGGGCCTAGGGCCTATATAAGTCTAGCCAAAAAGGTACCCTGGCTTTTGCCACCCAAGAAAATTATTTTCCTGTGCCCCTGTCTATCAGAGCCACAAAAGTGATCCCCAGGGTGAAGTTCCTATTTCCCATCCAATCATCAAGATTTTTCTTGAAGATTGCTAATGAAGAGCTTTGTTTGATATAGATAGGTAGTCTGTTCCAGATTACGGGAAGTGTCTGGGACAGGAATCTATCCCTCCAGCATGTTCTGTTTATTGTGGTGACAAGGTTTAGGTCCCTAGAGCATGTAGCTCAGAAGGATTGGGATTTCTTTAAGTGGAGCATGTCCAACAGCTCTGGGTTTGACATAGCTTTGTATGTTAGGCAGAGATCGCCTCTGAGTAGGCGATATGCAATGGAGTAAAGCTGGAATTTTTTGAGACGGTCTGCATATGGCATCTGTTTGAGGCCAGTAATCCTCTTTGTGAGGTATTTCTGTGGCCTTTCCAGTTGTTGTAGATATCTTGTGAGGTACATACCAAAAGGGGCGTTGCACCCTATAATGGGTCTAATGAGTGACGAGTAGAGGGGAACAATGACCTCTTTTTTCCTGGATGCAAAACCTTTTGTGATGAGGTGTGCCATGTAGAAGAATTTCCTGTCTACTGTGGTGATGTGATTATCAAAGGAGAGACTACTGTCCACCTGTGTCCCAAGGTCTCTTATCATACTTTTGGTGTTAAGTAGACTACTGGCTATGAGCATCATCTGGGCACAAAAAAATGTACCAATGCCTTTACACCTGCTGCCACAGAATCAGCTAAGCAGCAAGTGTGTTTCATACACTGAAAACTAACTCAGAATTTTAACAATCAGCCCCACATTTATGCACTGCTTAACTATGTGCAAACAGGGAAAGCAATGGAAATGTGTATATCACACATGCAAAGACTTTGCCAGCCATTGTGCAACCTACTGCTTGCCTCTGCACTATGCAAAGTCAATACTAGCATGTATTAAAGCTGCTTACTGTGCATTTACTCTTCATGCCATGGAACTGCATGTAAAAACAAAACATAACAATCTGAAAGCCCTATCTAATAATATGTCACATATTTGCAATGCAGCCAGGAGTTACCACCCACCAGGCACTGCAACTGTGGTCTCACAGTACTTGCTCAGAAATATATCAACTACACAACATAAATTAATAAAAAATGTTGTGTGATATGCAATTCAAATCAATCTGGTAACATGCAGAACTAGAACTATCTTCATAGCTGAACATGCCAACACATCCATTTTATGCATGCCTCCCAACATCTTCTGTCCAACATTCATTGCTGATGTCATCCACTATAAGCTATCCTGCAGCCTTGTAAAAGTCAGCCTTGCATAACATACAGAGCTCTATAGTCTGTGTACTTAGATAGTTATGGGGTTCTGTTTTCACTGCAGTCATCTAGAATGTGTGTGTGTGTGTGTGTGTGTGTGTGTGTGTGTGTGTGTGTGTGTGTGTGTGTGTGTGTGTGTGTGTGTGTGTGTGTGTGTGTGTGTGTGTGTGTGTGTGTGTGTGTGTGTGTGTGTGTCTATCTGGCCAGAAGAGCATAAGTTTGTATCCTACAGTTACCACTCCAATCCCATGGATTGACATGATTTTACACGTGCACATGCCTACATATCCATTTCATGCAAGCCACCCAACATCTTTTCTCCAACATCCACCACTGATGTCATTTGTGATGATTGGGGAGAGATGGGCAAAGACTGCCAGCCTAGTCAAATAGAATTTGATATATAATTCTGGCATTTGTAAATAAATGCAAAATACAGGCATGTTTCTTGAGTGTAAAAGAATACGGTGAAATGTGGAACTGCAAAATATATGACGACATTGCACTCTACTGACCCAGTGAAGCATGTTGTGACCCTTTCATGTTAGAATTTGTCTCCAGTGCATCTGGATGAAGGTTTCATTCCCATTGTTTTAAGGCTAAAGTTTATGATCAGAATTTAGATGTGGAATGTGCTTTATTGCTCTGGTTTCTGTTAGAATATACATGTGAAATTACTTATATTGTTGTAAGTTTCTGAGCAGTTCTTAGATTGCTCAGTAATGCAGTTTGTGGCCTGAGAACTCCAGCCTAAGTGCCAAAAATGATGTAATTTGGGAGGGCCTTAGAGACATGTTTGTTAGTAATGTTTAAATACTATTTCTCACAAGAGACTGGAAGCATTTTGATCTTGGATATTTAACTCAGCACTCTGCCTTAAGCTCACATGTAAGTTTTAGCACTGTGATTTCTTGTAGGAATAGTTAAAGCTAGTAAAGATTAATTAGGTATTTTTCTTTGAAATCAGACCTATCCTACTGTATTATTTTAAGTTTCTGTGTGATTTCTGAACACTTAGATATCTCTGTGGTGTAGTAGTTTTGTCTTGTGTTTTAATTATTTATTATTAAATATTTTTAAAACCTTCTCCCTGTGGCTGGTTTATGAAGAGATAAATTATGCTTTAGAGTACATTATATATTTATAGAGTTTACTGTCTAAGCCCTTCCAATAAGCCTAGACTGAATAGTCACATTACCATTGGAAAATAATATTGCACATGTAATAATTTTACACCCTTTTAAGGGCTTTTTAGTAGCTGATATTATTAGCTGGGTGGTGGCAGGGATTACTACTACATGGTCTGGGTAAAGGGGCACAGCTGGAGTATCTGTGTCAGCCTTTCCCAGGAGAGTCTGTGAAGTTGTATAAATACTTATCTCAAAGTGTGTGTGTGGTGTGTCAGCTACTTGGCAGGGACACAAAGCACTGGGTGGACAGAGAGGGTACTGGAGGTTTTAGCTTGTCCAGCTAGGCTGAGACCTGGACCCTATAGCTGTGCCAGTGGGGAGTCTTATTGGGGACTTGGTGAGCAAGGGAGCAACCAGCCCCAGACTGACTGTGATCTCTGTGTGAACTTAAGGGAAATTGTACTTTACTGTGTGTATTAGTTATCCTTTCCTCTCTTCTAGGAGATGACCTCCTTGGTGTTAGTGGTGAGGATTGAGGCTCCTTGATTGCTGGGCTAGTGCACGGTCATCACATCTACTATAAGTTGTCCTGCAGCCTTGTAAAAGTCAGAATTGTGCCATGGTGCTTGTGTACAGTACTGAGTTCTGTAGTCTGTATATTTAGATAGGTAGGGTATTTGTTCTCACTGCAATCAAGTGTGTGTGTGTGTGTGTGTGTGTGTGTGTGTGTGTGTGTGTGTGTGTGTGTGTGTGTGTGTGTGATTGTGCACTTGCTTGACATTAGAGAGAGCCTTTTACACCAGCATGTGGGACACTGTTATTATCATATTATCCTCACCAGACACTGCTGATGTCATCACCTATAAAGTGTGGCCTAAAACATTCCAAGTCAGACTTGAGATGTGGCACTTGCCTTAAATGCAAAGTTACCACTACCACTAAGCCATCTGATCTGTTCTGTAGTCTGTTTACTTATGTGGGATTCTGTTCTCACTGCAATCAGCTGATGTGTGTGTGTGTGCGTGTGTGTGTGTGTGTGTGTGTGTGTGTGTGTGTGTGTGTGTGTGTGTGTGTGTGTGTGTGTGTGTGTGTGTGTGTGTGTATGTGTGTGTGTGTCTGTGTGTGTTTGTGCATTTGCATGACATTAGAGAGCTACTTTTACACCAGCATGTGGGACACTGCTATTACTATATTCTTCTCACCAGACACTGCTGATGTCATCACCTATATCTGATTTTTGGATGTGCACTATTCCCACCAGGGCAGGGTCACAGTCTGGCCTAGTGGCAAACCAGAAGTCACCTCATCCTATAATGTACAGATTACAGTGACATGGCTTTCAGTCTATCCACATGCACCATGGCATATTTTGTAGGCCCTGTGTTTCTTTGGTGAGAAACCCCTGTGGTCTCTCCAGCTGCTGCATGTGTCTGGTGAGGTACATGCAAAATGGTGCATTATACCCTATTAGTGTTCTGATGAGGTTTGAGTACAGTAATGTTACATAATCCTCAGATCTGAATATGATGGCATGACTTATGATGTGCACAACATATCCTTTCCATATCACTGTGGAAATTTAGTGGTCGAAGTTAAGATTGCTTTCAATTTGTGTTCACAGGTCTTGCATCACTGGCTTTCGGAATAGTGGGAGCGCTGTCAATGCTGCATTTAGCAGGGAATTCAACTTTTCAGAAGGACCAAATAAAGACACATTTTTGCATTTATTTTTATATCATGTGGCTTTGTCACCAATCATTTGTCTGTGTTAGCTTCTCCTGTAATATGTTATCATCACTGTTGGACTCAATGATTGCACCAGTATGCAAGAATCAGCAAATGCTGTAAGCCAAAGGCCATATACTTTACTCTGTACTGTCAAGAAATATATTCCAAACAGTAAATGGCCAGGCACAGATCCATGAGGTATGCAGATGATGACAGCTCTACTAGTACAGGTTGATTTATCAACTTTCACAGTATGTGTTTTGCCAGTGAACCAACTGGTTACCCATGTAGTGACACAAGGGTTATTCCCCAGCTGGGAGAGGTTTTCAATGATACTTACATGGGGTATTCAGTCCAAACTCTAGGCCAGATCAAGATAGGCAGTACGCACTGTCTTACCATCATCCAGGCCTATCACACAGAATCAATGGGCTGTGACAAAGTCACAGATCAACTATAGTGTGACTCAGCACATACACCTTCCTGACATGATTAAATACACACTTTAACACACCCTTCACACAGACTATGTTTTTGTAGAAGGGTGTGCATCAACATGCATCCATCTCAGTCGGGATGCATGCATATATAGATGCATCCCGACTCTCCTCATCTGTAAGGTAGACCAACATGTCATCATAGACCTTTTCTAAATGGACACTAATAATATCCAGGCTGTGTGCAACAGACTTATGTGAGTTGTTAATGCTACATCATGTCTGTTACATCTGTTAGAGCAAAGAGGTCATCGATGGCATGCATGATGACAGCACTATCATCCTTTTGAACTTCACAAGCTCAAGGTATTTGACACAGATCCACACTGAGGTATTCACTCAGCACTGTCAGATGTGGCCATAAACACTCATGTTACTAAGTGGGTAGACCAGTGGATCACATTCGTGGCACCTAAATATGCTGAAATGTGTGAAGTGAACTATATCACAGGTCCTGTGATTAGGTCCATACATCAGGGCTGTCTGCTAGGCTCTTTCCTTTCCATTATTAAGTCACAGACTTCATGAATGACATACACATTTTGTGTCCAAACAGTCTGAAGGACTACAGATTGTGGGCAATCATTGACTCCAACTGTGATATTAGTATAATACAGACAATATCAACAGAAACCAAAGATTGCTGCCTCAGCTATGACAATACCTGCAATGAAACTAAAACATGGGGGAATTTGTTATGTCATGAAAACAAACACACTACTCAAGGATAATGTAGACATCATACTATATAATCAGACCATTAGGTATGTGACCCGTGTCCTGGGGTTGATGGTATATGGAAGATCCACCAGCATGTGGCCACAGTGGTGACTAATCCCATGTATGTAAAACAATTATTGAGTATGTGAAGGACACCCACATCAAAGGTCATAGTACCTCCATAGTTCACAGCCTGCATTACACCAATAACTGAGTACAATGCACCCTTCTTCATGTACCTCCCTATACATCTTCCAGTGGTGTGTAACTGAAGTGCACCACTTTTGCCACAGTGAGCTGTCACACATCTTATTGGCCATACCTACATATTCTTTTTGTTGCATAAACATTACTGTCTGATAGTGTGGAACCCCCATAATGGTGTTACATGAGATGCATGGGTGATACCTGCTCTCGTGATGCACACAGTACATACATAGTTGTTTGACAGCACTGATGGCATGGGTAACATTTGTGACAGTGTAGATAGTGCCATATATATATATATATATATATATATATATATATATATATATATATATATATATATATGTATATATATATATATATATATATATATATATATATATATATATATATATATATATATATATATATATATATATATATATATATATATATATATATATATACACACACACATATATATGCCATGCAGACCAGTCAGCTAGCCTGTATTGATCATAATGTCACATACAGGTATAGCAGTGTCCCTCGTAACTTCTCCAGCAGATGTTACAGTGTCTGGACAGTGTGCATGATTATCCTCATAAATTGCTGACATGACATAATAGTTGTACAAATGTGTTTGTGCAGAACCATCTCTGATTACTCAGAATCAAGTATGTTATATCAGAAACATGGGATTACTGGTGGTATTATTCTGATATTGCCCATGATTGTGCATGCTCCTTTTACTGTTGACCATGAGCCTTTACCTGTATCACACTTGCTGGAGACTTCTGCTGAGATTACACTCTGCATTGTTCATGTAAGGATGCTTATCTTATAAAGACATCTTCCCCATTGTTATGTCACCTTGTGTGACAGTTACTTAATTCACATTTTCACTTTTCAGTCTGTACCCTACCATACTGATATGTGACTGGTGTTGCTGCTACAACTGTCTTCCATTGATATGCCCTAGTCTACTGTACATTAGGTTGTTTCATCTGTCCTTTTTCCCTGTGTTCATCTTACAATTCATTTGTGTTTCCCTATTCAATAAACACGCTTCCCTTTACTGTTTATTTTACATAGCAGTCCATGTACCCTTACAGATCATTTACATAACTTCTGTATAGAATGCCTGGAATGGGATTTTGTAGTACTCTGCGCTGTATACAATGCCTTGTACTTTGTTTGGAACATAAACATAGCTATATGCTAATCACTGGTAATCATTGTGGCATTCCATGCAATCTTGCTAACTTACTCTGCTCTGAGGTAACCAGGTTTGCAGTCTATGTTGCTTTACATGGCTTCCTGGCCAGCAACACTGTTGCTAGCCATAATACTGTGCTTGTTTATGTTTAAACAGAGTGAGCAGCATGAATATGTAATTAGCGTTACTGCTTATCGCACATCACCTCATAAACACGTAAACTCCACATAGGCTTTGCGAGAAGCCTACCTGGAGTTTACTGAATCCCAAGGTAAAAACTATGGAAACATAATTGAAATACATGTTGTAAGGTATGAAAATGCAGTGCATGCATGGTAGTCCCAGTATTTTGCAACTTGAGGTAAATAGTTTCATAAATGGCTGTATCATATGCAGCCTTTATGGTGCCTGGCCATAAGACTAGCAATGGGTCAACATAATCTGACAAGTGTATCACAGATACAATATGCATGCCAATGCAACTTTATGTGGACCGAACGCACCTGGATCCACCAGCCTGTGTAAGCAGAAGTAACAGTTGTGGCTGACTGAGTGTTTAGGCAAGAGTAGAAGTTGAGGTTTTAGAAAATTGTAACATAATATTTCAGCTATTTCTGTTTTGTCTTCTGTACATACACTTACATAATTCTTGAGATGCAAGGCCTTGCATTGCATTTTTATAATCTATATAACCTTTACTTTTGAAAGAGATAATTGCAGTAAATAGTGAATAGTAAATTTAGAATTTCTGAGGGTACAAATATTTGTGTTTTGATGAATAAGTTATTAATGCTGTATTATATATAGTTCTAACAGGCAATTCTGTATGGTGCTAATTTTGATTGTAAATTTTTTTATCAAAAAGCAACCTGGCAGCGCAAGGGTGTAATTCCTTCCACCCATTTAGACTGACTACTGCACAAGAAGGGACAAGTGGTGAATTTGTAGCAATCTGCATAAAAAGTAAACACACCTTAAGTTTGGTCAAATAATATGACATGATTGAAATACTCCATGTCCAACTAACCTTAGGTAAAGTCCAGTACCATATTCTTGCTAGCTATACGTCCCTGTCTATGACCCAGGATGACCATAGCATATACTTGAATACACTAGAATCACTCACTATTCAGCTCAACACCATATTCATAGGTGAATCCAACTATCCCACCATAAACTGGGTTGCATACACAACCACTAACTTGCAGGCTCAAAGACTCCTGGATTTTATCAAACATCCTGGAACAGCTAGTCTCTACACTTACTAGGAGTGCAAATATTCTGAAATTAATACTCACAAATATAAAAGAATGTTACCCTCCCATTGCAATGTCCTTACTGGTCAGATCAGATCACAAAGTGGTCACCCTTGAAATAAATATTAAGCCTAATCTCTCAGCAAACCCCAGAACTTTAAGAACTTTTCCAAGGCTAACGACCTCCTATTAAGTGATGGTATAGCTAAATTTCAAGCTCCCTCATACACAGAAGATACTGTGGCCAATGCAGAAGTGTTTACAGGAAGCTTTTACAAGCAGTTATATAACTGCATGGAGACAGCAGTTGTTGTGTCTTTCGGCTTTTCCCGGTTAGGGGTCGCCACAGCGGAACTCCGGTCTGCTAATGATTGGCAGTAGATTTTTACGTGCTGACTTGCCGGGCCTAATGCACAACCTTTAATGAAGGAATGCCCATTCATGCATGTCACCACACAGAAGACGCTCTAACTGAGCATGGAGACAGCAGTACCAAACCAAAATAAACATAGCACAAACTCCCAAAATAATCTCCCTTGTGAGACCCCCAGTGTAAACTGATTCTACAACAAAAGAAATAAAATCATGTCCAAAACCAGGAAGTACTATGCCCAACAAACAAAATACTCCATTGTCAGTTTGAACAAAGCAACTCAGGGGAATAATCAAGTACAACAAAGTCAACACAAAGTCAACTTTGAGGCAAAAATAGCATCCTAGATTAAGGATAACCATAAGGCATTTTCCAGTTTTGTGCACAACCATAAGGCATTTTCCAGTTTTGTGCGCGACCTTAAAGAGAAAACCCAAAAGTGTGCTAAACTAATAGAAATGGAGCTCCCTATACTGAACTGGAAGATATAGCAAATTTGCTAGCTTATAAATGTTGCTATAGTTTCAACCCCTATCATCCCTAGTTACCCTCCAGGAAATGACCTCTACCATTTCTTTCCCAATTATCACTAAAGAACAGTTCCTCACTACACCCTACAAAGCTAAAAACACTGCATCTGTGGGTACTGATAATATCCCAGGATGCCTACTAAACAGCTAGAAATACATTTATCAGGCGAACTAGAGTGTCTATTCAGGCACAACCTCCAGAAAGGCTTCATCCGGAATGGAAGACTGCAACAGTCATCTCTCCACACAAAGGGGGACCATCAACAGACCCAGTGAACTACAGACTCATAAGTTTGATGGGACTATATTAGAACATTGAAGTTTCAGGTCTTTGAATGTTCTAATATCGACACCTAGCAACAGAAAACCGATAAGACCAAAAATTTATACCATCGAATTTTTTCCTAGGGAAAAAATTTGCTGTTCCAAAACACATACACACAACACAAACACACCAAACACACAGCAATCCATACACCTAAAATCTTACATCTAAACCTACACTAAACTATACATACACCACTATCTACCCACTTACCTTAACCTAAACCCTAACGCTAAGATCCATCACTATCGCACACACACCTCACCCATGCCCTAACCCTAACTCACCTATCCCACTCTAACCCTCATGTCCATACATTCGTACAGTTACCTGACCCGTGCCTAACCCTAACTCACCTATCCCACCCTAACCCTCACATCCACACAATCACACACTTACCTGAACCCGACCGTAACTTACCACTGCAGAGCTGAAAATAGCGAAGCGACAATAACGGACAACCGAATTATTTCCCTAGGAAAGAATTTGTTTATCTAAAAATTCGCTATTTTCAACTTTTGGTTACTAGGTGTTGATATTAGAACATTCGAAGACCTGACACTTTGATATTCCAATATAAACCCAGTTTTACTAGTCTTATATACAAGGCCATGGAAAGAATTATCATGGACCTGATAAACAAAGACATACACAGTCTTCAAACACTGGAGTCATCCCAGTTTGGTTTCATCAGTGGCAGGTCATGCCTACTAAACCTGGTGGACTTCTTTGAGAAAGCCGCTAGAGCCATGGACAAAAGGGTGCATACTGCCTACCTCAACCTGGCAAAGGCATTTGATACAATACTTCACACTGGTATTATAGATAAACTCACAGATTTAACTATAAAACTCTATGTCACCTAATGGATAGCCAACTGGCTCATGAAGAGGACTCACAAAGTTGGCTCTATCCATCTCCACCAAAATACCTGTTACTGTTGATGTCCCATAGGGCTCAAAACTAGGACATCTCCTGTTTGGAATATACTTCTCTAAAGTCAAGGGATATGTTAAGGGACTTTGGCTGACCAAATTTCCCGGCAACTGCAAGCTGGGGGCAATCACTGAATTCTCCAGAAATCTAGATATCCTACAGGAGGGGGTGACATGGGCAAATAACTGGTGCCAGAGCCATGGCCTAAAACTTAATGCAAAGAATGCATCATTATACCCTTTTGGAAGACAACCACTCCTGCAAACTACAACATTGATAAAATCCCGTAAGAGTAGACCCAGTGCTAAGGGACTTAGGAACTCAGGTTGACAGTAACCTGAACTTTGATCACCATATGTCCATGTTGGTGAGAAAATCTTTCCAAATAGCAAAGCTTATAAGTAAGGGTATAGCATTTAGTTCTAAGGAGAAAATAGTAACATTGTACTCAGCCTTCATTAGACCAATAATCAAGTAAAATGCACACTTCAGCATGTACCTGAGCATGCATTTGTAACAGCTGGAGCAGATGCAGAGGCTTCTCACTAAAAGAATACAGAGTATAAATAATATGCCCTATGAGCACCATCTCAAAGCCCTGTCCCTTTACTCAGTCTCCTAGAGACTACTCAAGGATAATCTATGCCTAAACTGCAACATATTCTCCAGTCCAGCTCTGATGAATCTGCTACACATTTGCAAAACAAGCAAGTCTTGAATTACCCGATCAAAGGTTCTAAACCTTGTCTATGACATAAACAAAACATGCTGGATGGACAGATATGTTTCAAAAGGTTTCCCCTTCTCTTGAACAGACTATCCATTTATGTGAAGCAGAACACTTGCCTAAGTCTAATCAAAATCATATTCAATCAATGGATGGAAAATCACAAATTCATCCCTGGCTTGTCATCTGTGTCCCTTATGGACAGGGACAGCTTGTAGATGCCCTAAGGCACAGACATATACCAAAGCCATTCTAGTCCACGGATATTGATAACTGGGAAAATTGGGGCATGAATGGATAGACTTAAAAATACACTAGGGCTGTTAGCCTAGTGACCTGCTATGATCCCATGGTCCTTTCTCCAATAACATGGTCCCATGGTATTTTTTCAAAAGCATTAATTTCTGTACGGAAGATGACACAGGTCTATCATATGCAAGGGGCCATACTTGAACTTAGCATAATCATATCTGAGATGTCTGCATTTTAGGACATAAACTCATTTTGAATGCCACATTGCCATTCAGTTAAACATCATTTACATAAATACAAATTGCAATGCACTTGATGCTTCTCTGCTCTCCGGAGACACAATGGACAGGGGCATATGTAAACTGAGTGAACCAGGGAAGGTGAGAGGTATATATTAATATATTTTTATGTGATGGAGTAAGGCTGAAGAGGAAAGCTGTATGGAGAGAAGGAGAAAGTGACTGAAGAGAGATTAGAAAAACCCTATTTTTTATAAGAAAAAAAACATTGTCTGTAAGCATTTTAAATAACACATTGGATGTGGTTCGGTAGAGAAGGGAAGAGGAGATAGAGTTAGTGCTGCAATTCACTGTTACTCTCTAGTGGAAACAAGCATAATTAATGACTGGCCAGCTATGAGAACAAGATGATTTTAATGACAGTGCAAACATGAAAGAAAATCTGCATGAATATTGTATTTGTTTCATAACGAGTAAACCTGCAACATAGTTAACATCAAGATAATGTACAGGGAAGAGCAAACCACATATGGACTTATTGTGACTGAACAGTAATGCATCAAAACTAGCATCAACAGAGAATAACAAGGATTTTAGATGCTAGTTATGTTTTGTAATTAATATCAACATCAGGAGCTGTTGTTAAAACATCACAACCTTGATACCTTTTTAAACAAAACATTTCAAGTTTAACTGATGGCAAAAAAGCCTTATGGCCGTAATCATCTTTAACGCTAACTGACTTTTTATTTCCATGTCCACTGTTAGTATTATCATCTCCCAGATTCATTAATCTTCCATGCAGGACTAGTATTGTCCTGCAAGGAAGCATCCGCTTAGGAGCAGGACGGCAGTGTGCCATGCATATTAATGAAGGCACGTTGCCCAACCTCCTAGGCATACATGGAGCGTGTACGAGTGCAAGGGGTGTGTCTGAGAGCAGAGCGCTCAGAATAAACATGTCCCTGCAAAGTAGAACAGCAGAAAGTGGAAATAAATGAGCGAGGCCGCTCATAGGTGTCCGCATATCCCCACCAACAGTCCCCCATGTGTACAACAGCAACAAGATATAAAGATGAAAAGAAGAAACCCCCATATTGTTGTTCAGAGCTCTGTGTACAGCTAACCATAGGTGCGTGGGTGTGCCCATTACTCAGCCATGGTGAAAGCAGCCCAAAAGGCTGAAGAGGATAACAAGGATGATATATGCAAATGAAGCATGTCAGCAATAGTGTAGTGGGCAGAGTGTTCACCTAACGAGCAGGCAGTCCCAGTACGAGTCCCAGCACAGACTGCCTATTTTACATGGCAAAGCATGGTATAAGCTATATTTGTAATGCAAAACCTACTAAATAACATCATTTTTATGAAAAGGAGTACTGTAGGAAATGCACATGTGAAGAGTCAGTATCATAATGAATAAGCCAGCAGTAAGCAGGTGTAAGCACAGATAAACAGTAGTAAGCATATGTAAGCACTAGTAAGCATGTGCAAGTGCGTTTGCACAGGGTTAAGCACTGCTGACACAGATTAAGCAAAGGAGAAGCTAACTGGGTGTAAGACACTGTGACTGGAAGCCAGCAGTGCTAACCTCTGTGCAAACTCGCTTACAACCGCTTGAAAGTGCCTTAAGCACACCGTATCCAACAGCTGATGTTCTGCCCAGCAACAAAACAAACAGCTTCTGCAAGGCCAGAAACCAGGGCCATGCACAACATACACAAATCTATTTACCACTAAGCCATGCTAGATATGCAGAACTCGTATGTTGTCAGAAACAAAACCACAGCCCAGTCATGCAACAGTACAGAAAACGTATATCTACAGCTAGATGGGTGTGTGTGGGCAAATATATCACTATCTAAATGGATACAACATATCTATAGATGTAGTCACATATATATATATATATATATATATATATATATATATATATATATATATATATATATATATATATATTTATAAATATCCAGAGATATACACACACACATATATATATATATATATGTATATATATATATATATATATATATATATATATATATATTTATATACAGACAACTATATGAACAGATATACATTCAAATGCCACCAACTACACATATATATGTCAACAACTATATGTTCACATATACACAGCAAGTTACATGTATGTATGCTGATATATGTCTCCGTAGGTATATATGGACATAGTTAGAAATATGTCAGCAAATATATATACCCACAGAGGTATATATGGCCAGACATCTGTAGATAGCAATGGTAGATTAACAGACACATATATGTCCACATGCACTGTGAATGGGCTTGAGAGGCCCCAAACAATATACATCACATATGAATTAGCATACCCCCCCAGCCAAACACATTCGCCCTGCAATACACTACCAAACTCATTGTATTGTACATGTGTCATTGAAATAAGGATTTAAATTAGCTCTCTGTAATGTTTCACATGTTGACCTCACATCCCCCCTCCCCCACCCACTAGGTGGGCCGAGTAGTACAGGCCCATCCAACCAAGGCCATCCCCGACCCAGACATTCATTACCCACAGTTCCGCTTCCCCCACCCACTGCACACACGCAGCCACCATCCCTATCCTGGTTACCGGCCCATAGCTACCATACCACCACACATATCCCCCCCTCCATACCCACCCCCGGACCCATCGCTTATGTTGTCTCAACACAAGTATCCTAGGTCTGGCACACGCCGTAGTCCATGCACATAGCCATGGGTAACTATGTAACTCTGGGTGTAGACGAAAGTTATATACCCAATGTTCGGGCTATCCTGCATGGGAAGAATGATTACCTGGTACTAACAATAGATTTCATGTGTGACTCTGTGTACACTAACGGATTTAGTTGTAGGTATCACAAAGCATATGTGGCACACAAGGATGGCGGTTATGCACACGAAACACAATACCCAGAAATAACAGGCAACATGGTAGGATATGTAGCTAAATATGTCGAGGTATGTGTGTGTATATATATACCCAAAACTACACGGAGATATACGTCTCCATCTCTGTAGTACAAATGTATACATACATAGACAGACATATATAAATACCCTCATATAGATATATACATATGAAGCCACCCATACATTCACATGTCTTTATATCTATATATATATATATATATATATATATATATATATATATATATATATATATGTATATACAGCAATATATATATATATAATTATATATAATTATGCATACATATATATATATATATATATATATATTTATGCATACATATATATATATATATATATATATATATATATATATATATATATATATATATATATATATATATATGGATTCACTTCATAGCATTGAAATATCAAAATACTGAAACTCAAAACACTGAAACCAAAATACTGAAAGCTCAAAATACTGAATACTCAAAATACTGAAACTCAAAATACTGAAAACACATATTATGCATAAACTCAGCTTAAACAACATAAATCATAACAATTTCTACCAAATATATGCAGGGCAAGCCCTCCACTTCTATGGGGGCTGTGACCCCCACACCCCCTACTAATTAAATATATCAACTCCAAGATTGCACATGCAAAACATATTTTGGTCTTCAGTATTATGAAGTTTTGTCATTTTCAGTATTTTGAAGTTTCAGTGTTATGAAGTGAATATATATATATATATATATATATATATATATATATATATATATATATATATATATATATATATTATGTGTGTGTGTGTAAATATACACAGATATATAGCTAGGAAATGATACAGCTAAGGATTATATATGTTCACAGGCCATGCCAATGGGGTGAGGGGCCCAATCAACAAACTTGTAACACGTAGCATCAACACCCCCCCCGCTAGACAGGTGAAACATACAAACACACAAGAAAAGTTAACATACCACTGCTTCCTGGACTACAGGTAGGATACAACCAGTGGGAGAGACCCTCCAAGTCTAATCTTGAAATAAAGACAAGAATGTGTCTTGTGGGACAAGCCAAAAATTATATGGCTATTTGGCCTTCCAGCCATTACACAGATAATGTACAACAGGGCACGCATGTACCCGGACCACAAGGTTGGGGAAGCCTGATGACCCATGGGGCGAGACAACATACGTGATGGGTCCCGAGAAGTGGGGAGTGGGCAGTGTGTACTGGTGTGTCCAGACCCGACCTGCACCTGGAGTAAGGAAGAGTGCCAAAGAGGAGGTGGGGGTGGGGAACTATGGGTATGTAATTATGGGCCTAGGCATGCAGGTGTTGGCTGGAGCGGTTCTATGTGGACTGCCCCAGGCATGTAAGCAATAGTGTCATTGGGCAGACCCGACACCTAACAAGCAGCCATGCCTGGTACGAGACCCACAGCAGCAATGTCTAGTTTACATGGCAAAAGGTGGAATAACCATATGTGTTGTTGCAAACCCACTAAATGACATCAAAGAACACATGGTCGCAACACCCCACTGTAGGCATGTAAGCCGAACTAATTGGCATCACAAGGTATTATTGCTGTCCTCACCCCCACCCAGGGGTGTGAGTTTCCAGACCTACCCCCAAATGCAGGGTATATACACAGCTGTCACTGTAGAAGAAATGGCCACCTATGGACCTTTCCATCAGCCTACCTGCACATCCCTGGACATTTCCCCTACTATCTGCCCCTCTGTGTGTCCCATTAACACCACTTACCTATCGACCCCTGTATCAGTACTATTACTGTTCACAGTCACAGGTAGGTGACACCCTCTTCCCTAACTATATTGACAGAATCTGGAACCCCCTACCCACGTGTAGTACCTCAGCTGTCCCACACGACACAAGTAAATAACACATGAAGGAATACCTCAAGCACACTCGGAGCAGCACATGCTCACCACCTTGAGAATTTCCCCCCACCCCGCAACTGACACTCTATACCCCTACACCAACTAGTGAAACCAACACCTCCTGTCCTGTCCGTATACTAATCCCAACATCCTGCATAACTTCCCTATTGCTCCACCACCAATCATTCCAATAGCCTACTATAAAGTTACAATGTCCCCCCCCTCTACAGACCTACCTACTCCTTCACTATTCACTTCTACTCTAACACACAGGTAGGGCATAACTAAACCTAACCTGAATTCCTGAGTGTAACCTATCCAGAACTGTTAAACTGGAATCTCAGTTTGCCTTAAACTGACCTATGTCAACAGTCATACCTGACATGTAAACATGACCTAAACATGTATAATACCGACATGTTAATGTGAACTAAGCATGAAGAACATGGTACATAGCTATGTTAAGTCTATTACTGTCTAGGAATGAGTACACCTCAGTCATCATCATCATCTTCTTTCAGCTGCTCCCATTAGGGGTCGCCACAGCGGATCACCTGTTTCCATTTCTTCCTGTCCTCTGCATCTTGCTCTGTCACACCAACCAGCTGCATGTCCTCTTTCACTACATCCATAAACCTTATCTTAGGTCTTCCTCTTTTCCTGTTACCTGGTAGCTTCATCCTTAGCATCTTTTTCCCAATATACTCAGCATCCCTCCTCAGCACATGTCCAAACCAATGTAATCTTGCCTCTCTGGCTTTGTCTCCAAACCTTCCAACCTGAGCTGACCCTCTAATATACTTATTCCTTATCCTGTCCACCCTCGTCACACCCAGTGCAAATCTTAACATCTTTAACTCTGCCACATCCAGCTCAAACTCCTGGCTTTTTGTCATTGCCACTGTCTCCAACCCATATAACATAGCTGGTCTCACTACCCTCTTGTAGACCTTCCCTTTCACTCTTACAGGTACTCGTCTGTCACAAATCACTCCTGACACTCTTCTCCACCCACTCCATCCTGCTTGTACTCTCTTCTTCACCTCTCTTCCACACTCATCATTACTCTGAATTATTGACCCCAAGTATTTAAACTCATCCACCTTTGCACCTCTACTCCTTGCATCCTCACCATTCCTCTATCCTCCCTCTCATTCACACACATATATTCTGTCTTAGTCCTGCTGACCTTCATTCCTTTTCTCTCTAGAGCATAACTCCATCTCTCCAGGGTCTCCTCCACCTGTTCCCTACCCTCACTACAGATCACAATGTCATCTGCAAACATCATAGTCCACGGGGACTCCTGTCTGATCTCATCTGTCAGCCTGTCTATCACCATTGCAAATAAGAAAGGGCTCAGAGCTGATCTTTGATGTAACCCCACCTCCACCTTAAATGCATCCGTCACTCCCACCGCAGACCTAACTGCTTTCACACTACCCTCATACATATCCTGTACCACTCTTACATACTTCTCTGACACTCCTGACTTCCTCATACAATACCACAACTCCTCTCTAGGCACCCTGTCATATGCTTTCTCTAAGTCTACAAAAACACAATGCAACTCCTTCTGACATTCTCTGTACTTCTCCATCAACACTCTCAGAGCAAATATCGCATCTGTAGTGCTCTTTCCCAGAATGAAACCATACTGCTGATCACTAATCATCACATCCCTTCTTAACCTAGCTTCCACTTCTCTTTCCCATAACTTCATGCTGTGACTGATCAGTTTAATCCCTCTGTAGTTACTACAGCTCTGCACATCACCCTTATTCTTAAAAATCAGTACCAAAACACGTTTTCTCCATTCCTCAGGCATCCTCTCACTTTCCAACATTTCATTAAACAATCTGGTTAAAAACTCCACTGCCATTTCACCTAAACACCTGCATGCTTCCACAGGTATGTCATCTGGGCCAACAGCCTTTCCATTCTACACCTCAGTACTGCGTGTAATGTGTAGCTGGGGATTACTGTGGAGCTTCACTCCCCAGGCCACCGCTGACAATGGAGAAGCATCCGGTCAGATTGTCCCAGGCAATAAATGTGAACTAAATACATGAAGTAGCGCAATGGTATGCTGCAGCAAGTGGGATTATGTTTGTTTGGGTGGTGGTAAGCAATGCCCACATTCGTTAATCAATGTGGAGGCCAACCCAATGTAAGACGCCGTAACCGGAGTTCAGCAGATCTGAGCCTCGCTCACACCGGTGCATACCTGCCTACACTTCCTCTGCAGTGCCTTAGGCCCTCTGTAGCCAACATCTGTCATCGTGCCCATTAACAAAGTAATCTGCACTCCCAGGTTCCAACCCCCCCACCCTGCACACTATAGTCTAAGTGAGTTACCATGAAGGCATGACAGATACAAATTCAGCTGCTGTTATCACAAACATATCATCCAGCAAAGTCATTCAACAGTATAGGAAATGTATGTAGGTATGTAGATTAATACCAGCAAACATGTGCACATCACTCAATCACAGTATTCTGAGCAGTCTATGTGTATCAATGAACAGTGCCTGTCCAAACATACTGTGTGAACAGTAGTCTTGCATAATACTGAAGAGAAGAATGAATAATGGTGCATGATGTGGGGGCATGTGGGCGTGTTTCATGCACAGAATGTCACACCTGGGGCGTTGGTTCCGCAGAACCAGGAGATGAGGCTGACCTGGTGTGTGAGCATACTGCTGCTTCTTGAACCCCTGGCAAGATGCTACTAGTGGGAGAAACAGTGTAGACCAGCAAAGTCTACCCATGACACAACAACAGGTCCGTCCCTGGTGAGACGAACCAAACCTTGGGGTCACATAGGTGTTTACACCAGTATTATAGAAGGATCAAGGGAAGGCTCAAATGTACGTGGACTAAACGGATGAAGAGCCCGCTGAAGCTGGGATTGAGACAGTATAATGGAGGAGTACCGACACGTGCAGAGAGGGAAATGTGTGGAGGTGTGGTATGGCTGGGCTAGCAACTGAGGAATGGATGGAAGCTGTGTACATGGAGCTCGGGGGCCAGGGAAAGGAAACATGGGTATTAAAATATGGTAGAAATATGCAAATGAAGCAGAATAGCAATAGTTTAGTAGATAGAGCATCCGACCAATGAGCAGGCATTCCTGGTTCAGGTCCCACTGTAGCACAGTCTATTTTAAATGGCAAAGCACGTTATAAACAATATTTTTGTTGCAAGACCCACAAAATAGCTGAAATATATGAACTGGAGTACCGCAAGATATGCACATGTGACGTATCAGTGTCAGATGGAATAAGGCACTAGTAGGCAGGTTAAAGTATAAATAAGCAGTAGTAAGTATAAGTAAGCACTAATAAGTGTGTTAAGTGTGGTAGCACAGGGGGTAAGCATTACCTACACAGAATAAGAAAAGTAGAAGCTAACTGAGTGTTAAAAACTGTAACCAGAGGTTAGCAGTGCTTAGCTTCGCGCACACCCGTGTACAACTACATTAATGTGCCGTAATCACTCTGTACCCAATGGCCCATGTTCTGCCCAGCAACAAAATAAACAGCTCTTGCAGGGCCCGAACCAAGGACACTGAACACCATAGACAAAGGGATTTACCTCTAAGCAATGACAGATACAAATGAAGTAGATGTTGTTAGAAACATATCATCCAGTCCAGTCATGCAACAGCACAGAGAATGTATACTTACAGTTAGATGGATGTGCGTGTGCAAACATATTATTATCTAAATGGATCCAACATTTCTATAGATGTAGTCACACACACATATATATATATATATATACATACATATATATATATATATATACATACATACATATATATATATATCAGAAATATCCAGAGATATATACATATATATACAAATATATGAACAGATTTACATGCAAATGCCATTGACTACACATATATATGTTCACATATACACAGCAAGTCACATATATGTACGCAGATATATGTCTTCATAGGTATATACGGACATAGTTAGAAATATGTCAGCATATATATATACCCACAGAAGTATATACGGCCAGACATCTATAGATAGCAATGGTAGATTAACAGACACATATATGTCCACATGCACCGTGAATGGGCCTGAGAGGCCCCAAACAATATACGTCACATACGAATTTGCATACCCCCCCACCCACCCAAACATGTCCACCCTGCAATACACTACCAAGCTCATTTACTGTACGTGTGTCATTGAAATAGAGTTAAATTAGCCCTCTGTCATGTTTCACATGTTGACATCACATCCCGCTCTCCCCTACCCACTAAGTGGGTGAAGCAGTACAGGCCCATCCAACCAAGGCCATCCCCGACCCATACATTCATTACCCACAGTTCTGCTTCCCCCCACCCACTGCACACATGCAGCCACCACCCCTTCCCTGGTTACCGGCCCTTAGCTACCACACCACCACACATTGGCCTCTCTCCACTCCCCCTCAGGACCCATCCCGTATGTTGCCCCAACCCAAGAATCCTAGGTCTGGCACACGCTGTAGTCCATGCACATAGCCATGGGTACCTTTGTAACTCTGGGTGTAGGCGAAAGTTGAATACCCAATGATTGGGTTGTCCCACATGGGAAGAATGTTACCCTAGTACTTAGAATAGATTTCAAGTGTGACTTAGATTACACTAACGGATGTAGTTGTAGGTATAGCAAAGCATATGTGGCACACAAGGTCGGCCTTCAGGCACACTAAACACAGTATCCAGCAATACAAGTCTACATTACAGGATATGTAGCTAAACATGTACAGGTATGTGTATGTGTATATCTACCCATAACTAAATATATATATATATATATATATATATATATATATATATCCCTCTCTGTAGTACAAATGTATACATATGTAGACAGACATATATTTAAATACCCACATACAGATATATACATATGCAGGCACCCATACATCCACACATCGTCAGATATATATACAGCAATATATATATATATATATATATATATATATATATATATATATATATATATATATATATGTGTGTGTGTGGATATATATATATGTGTGTGTGTGTGTGTGTGTGTGTGTGTGTGTGTGTGTGTGTGTGTGTGTGTGTGTGTGTGTGTGTGTGTGTGTGTGTGTGTGCGCGTGTGTGTGTGTGTGTGTGTGTGTGTGTGTGTGTGTGTGTGTGTGTGTGTGTGTGTGTGTGTGTGTGTGTGTATACACAGATATATAGCTATGATATGATACAGCACTTATGAATGACATATGTTCACAGGCCATGCCAATGTGGGTGAGGGGCCCAATCAACAAATGTGTAACATGTAGCATCCCCCCCCCACTCCAGCCAGATGGGGAAACATACAAACAAACACAAACAATGTAAACAATCCACTGCTCCCCAAACCACAGGCAGGACACAACCAGTGGGGGGAACACTGTGGACCCGCCAAGTCTATTCTTGCAACAGTGACCAGAGCATCCCTTGTGGGATACCCCAAAAACTGATGACGATCGGAGTCAGTCCCTGTAAAGATTGATCTATGCAGGTAATGTACGTACAAGGACTACAAGGTTGGACAAGCCTGATGACCCATGGGTCAAAACAACGTATGACATGGGTCCCGAGACGTGGAGAGTGGGCAGTGTGTAATGGTGTGGTTAGACCTGACTTGCACCCACATTAAGGATAAGTGCTGTAGAGGAGGGGCAGGTGGGGGAACTATGGGTAAGCAATTATTGGCCTAGGCGTGCAGGTGTTGGCTGGTATGGTTCTATTTGGACTGCCCTGGGGATGTAAGCAATAGTGCAAATTGGGCAGGGCCTCCGTCTAACAAGCAGCCATTCCCGGTACGGGTCCCACTGCAGCACATTCTGTTTTAAATGGCAAAGTATCGTATACCGATAGTTTTGTTGCAAAACCCACTACATAACACCAAAGAGCACATGGTCGCAACACACCACTACATCACAATATATTTTTGTAGTTCTCACCCCCACCCAGGGGTGTGAGTGTCCAATGCAAACTCCAAATGCAGTGTATATGCACAGCTGTTGCTGTAGAAGACATGGCCAGCTGTGGACCTTCCCTGCAGCCTTCCTGCACATCCCTGGATAATTCCCCTACTAACTCCCCCCATGTGTCCCATGAACACCACTTACCTATCGACTCCTTTTCCATTTCTATTAATGTTTAACATTACACATAGGTGACACCCTCTTCCTTAACTATATTACCAGAGTCTGGAACCCCCAACCCACATATATTACCTCAGGTGTCCCACAGGACACACGTAAATAACACATGAAGGAACACCACAAGCACACTTGGATCAGCACAGGCTCACCACCTTGCTAAGTACCCCCCCCAACTTACACTCTATACCACTGCATTAACTAGTGGAACTGACACCTCTTGTCCTGCCTCACATACAAATCCCAACATCCAACAAACCTTCCCTATTGCTCCCCATCCACTTATTCTAACTGGCTACTATACAGTTACAATGTCACCCCAACTACCTACCTACCTACTCCTTCACTAGTCCCCTCAACTGTACTACACAGGTATGGAATAACTAAACCTACCCAAATACCTGCATGCAACCTATCCAGACTGTTAAACTGGAATCCAACTTCACTTAAACTGACCTTTGTCAGCAGTCATACCTGACATGTAAACCTGGCCTAAGTATATGTAAAATACTGACATGTTAATGTAAACTAAGCATGAAGAGCATGGTACATAACTATGTTAAGTCTGTTACTCTCTATGAATGTGTACACCTCAGTACTATGTGTAATGTGTAGCTGGGGATTACTGTGGAGCTTCACTTCCCAGGCCACCGCTGACAATGGAGAAGCATCCAGTCAGATTGTCCCTTAGCTATGTTACATCTGTTACTCTCTATGAATGTGAACACCTCAGTATTAATTGGATTTAGTAGCTGGGGTCAATGTGGAGCTCTACTCCCCGGGCCACTGCTGAAAATGGACAAGCATCCAGTCGGAATGCCCCGGTCCACAAATGTAGACTAAATACATGAAGTAGCACGGGGGTATGCAGGAGCAAGCAGGTGTAAGCCTGTTTGGGTGGTGGTAAACAATTACCACACTGAATAAGCAATGTAGATGCTAACTCAGTGCAAGATGCTGCAACCGGAGGTCAGCAATGCTGAGCCTCATGTGAACCAGCACATACCTGTCTGCAATTGCTCTACAGTGCTTTAGTCACTCTGTAGCCAACAGCTGTAGTCATGACCATTAACAAAATATTCTGCACTGCCAGGTTGCAACCTCTCAACCCTGCACACTATAGTCTATGTGAGTTCCACTATGCCATGGCAGATACACATTCAGCTGCTGGGA